>NC_080719.1:23325100-23332600 GCF_019097595.1 Hemibagrus wyckioides
GGCTGGAAATAACGTTGGAGGACATCATAAAGACGACTTCTTCCTCAGCACAGGGTCTGGTCTCACTCAGTGATGACAGAGCTCCTGATTGTGTTGGTGTAGTAACAGGGACTGACCGTATCAGTGGATTAAACCAATTCAGCTAGTACGAGGTCAGTACTAGCTAGTAGCGTGATGATCCCATTTCCATTAAAAAATATGAACGATCCTCAGTGGGAACGTGGTGCGTTGCTACGGAGCGAGGCGTCACAGAAATACCGCAGCGGTGAGAGTCCGGGCGTCATTTCTAACACGGAGAGTCAGGAATCTCACACGCTGCTTCTGACACCGAGGTCCTTCTCCTCAGGAAAGGTCACAGGAAACACCACGGATCATTTTCTCCTGCTGGAGCCGAGATAATTTTCCTGTTTACTTTAAACAAATCGGCTAAAGACTAAATTTAGAGCTGTGTGCTGAGGAATTCGGGCTATTCTTTCAGAGAGGACTAAGTGACGAGGGAAAGACCAGAGCCTCCAAAACATATACCAAACAAAAGAGTCTTCTTAAATAAAGTCTCTTAGAGTCAGATGCTCAGTGTTGCGTTTTTAACTAACAGTTACGTCACTACTGAGAGGTAAATAAATCCTCATACCTTTATAACACACATTTCATAAACAGTTTGAAGTTTCAGGATGAATCCTGGCATGGATCTTCACCTGGACTAATGCAGTTTTACATAAGCTCCGCCCCCTCTGGTTGGCAAATAGCCAATCAGCTTGCTGGTTAAGAGGCTAGCCTCAGATTTCTACACTGACTCATGTGTGATATATAGAGCAGTTTTTTCTTTTATGGTAAAAGAAAAGGTTTTATGGTAAAAGGAAGAGGCAGTTTTTCCTCTTCCTGCAGTTTGATATAAAGCTCGCTGGACAGAGCTTTAAAACATGAACATCAAGGTAAACTGGATGTGGTACGGTGTTTATAGGATCGTTTAATATGGATATGGGGGGAAAAATCTAACGTAGTGTATTCGGTAAGATTACTTAAGGATTGCACTTATTAGAAAATATGGCAGCACAGTTCAGACTAATTTATAACTAAATTAGTGGGAGCTCAAGTGGTTAAGGCTGTGGGGTGTTGATAGGAAGATCAGGGTTCAAGCCTCAGCACCTTGGGGTTTGGGGTCAGCCATGAAGCACCGCCAAGCTGCCACCGCTGGGCCCTTGAGCAAGGCCCCCAAACCCACCCTGCTCCAGGGGCACTTCATCATGGCTGACCCTGCACTCTGACCCCAACCTCCAAGGATGGGATATATACGAAGTAGGCATTTCACAGTGCAGTAATGTATATGTGACAAATAAAGACAACTTAACTTAATAATCTTACTAAGGGATCAGTCAGAATTCCTTTTGCAGAAGGCAATGGGAATTAAATAAGAATAAAAATCAGATCTGTCAGTCTGATTGGACGAGGCATGGTATGGAGATGAACAGAAGGACTCGGTTTTCTCAGCACACTCGCAGGAATAACAGCTAGAACTGGAACCTGTGCCTAGAGCTGCAGCTCTTTCAGACTCCATTATGAGTGAAGTTATAAAATATGCATGCGGTTGAGCAGCAAGTCGTTATGAGCTCCATCCATTAAGGCCCTTTCAAATCTGCAGGACGAATGAGACGATAAATCAATAACCGCACTCACTTCTCTTCTTCTGGAACCGGTGCCTCTTCCAGAACACCATGTGTACCATCGGCCAGGACTCGGTCTTCTCCACCACGGTGGCCTCGACTCGGACCAGATCACGCCTAGGTGTGAACACAGTACACACACACACACACACACACACACACACGGTGGGAAAACTGAAGGAACAGAGGCTTTTTGTGCAGCACACTGAGGTTCATGCTAAAATATTCATGCACACATTTCACACAGCCGAGAACCATTCGTTTTTTCCCCAGCCTGTTTTTAATTGTCGGATTTAAATCACACACTCTTGATTATTCTGGGGTTTAGTCTGCCAGTAAATTAAACTGCCCAGTAGAGCCGAACACGGTGTGTACAGACAGCTCATACACTTAAACTCCCTCGTACATCGCATTTCTCCAACACAACGTCTCATCATCCTGTAACTCTGAACCCCTCGGTCAGAGATTCAATTCAAGTCCAGTGCTGATTTTGTGAAGTTTAATATCCAACACAAGTACCGCAAAACATTTTCGTGACAATGTTATTGATATTTATCAAGCTGGAAAATCGAGCAGATTTATTCGGAAATCATTAATATGAGCTTTGACACAAGTTTTCATGAAAATATCGTAATTTCAGGTAAACTCCTGCTCCTCCTGTCTGTTTAAGTTCACCAATATGACTAACCAACCTTATCGACTTTAAATCTTATGACTGTGGACTAAAGCACTATTTATATCTGGAATATAGTGTGGAGATTTAGCTGTTTAAGTTCGTGAAGATAACAGCACTGGTCTTTATCCAGTTCCACTTATAGAAGAGCTTTAGAGTCTCAATCAAAAACATTTCCTCATGCTAGTTCACCAATTTGGGGACTAGATCGGTGGGTAGGGGAAGGGAGAGGGAGAGAGGGGGGAAATGGGGTGAGAAAGAGAAAGACAGAAAGAGGGGGAGAGGGACAGAGAGAGGGAGACAGAGAAAGGGAGAGAGGGGGAGAGGGGGAGGGGGAAAGGAGGGGAGGGAGGGAGGGAGGGGACAGAGAGGGGGGGAAAGGGAATGAGAGAGAGGGGAGGGGGGGAGGAGAAAGAAAAAGTAAGAGAAGGAGGGGGAGAGGGAAGGAGGGGAGAGGGAAAGAGGGGGAGAGGGAAAGAGGAGAGAGAGAGAAAGAGAGAGAAAGTAGCTTAGAGTCTCAATCTGAAACACTTCCTCATTCTAGTTAACCAGATCAAGAGCTCTGTCCAGAACATTTATTGAACATCAGACGATTTATTTTATAGCCATTAATTAAAGAAAATAAAAGCAAGTGATCTGACACACACCATCCAGTTAGTACAGGAGGTGTAAACAAGTGTGTACAGGAGGTGTAGACGGAGGACGAGCCCACCTGTCTGCCTGCGCAGAGCTGTAAATAAACACCTCAGATGATGGGGGAGTTAGGATTCTATAACATTACATGTTCATTTATATACAGTCCCTGGCTCAGTAGAAAGTCTAAATAACTTCCAGTCCTGTGTTTCAGGCTTCACCCTGATCATGTCCTGCTCTCTCTGCACTTTACATTAACTATTAATTTGAGTTTTTTGGCCATCAATAAATACAGATGTGTCAGGAACAGACTTTACACTTTACTGCTGAACAACAATCATCGACTTACACAAATCTGTTCAAAAGTTGAAAGTATTTAAGCGAACACACCACTGAAGTGAAGTGGAGCACTGAATTCTATAAATCTAGTGTAGATTTTCCAGCAGATTTATTTCAGGTTAAATTCTACTTTAGTTCCAGATATAATCAACAGACAGCCCCCAGAGACCTTCACTGAAGACTGTAGTGGAGTGTAACAGAATTAATGTTACCTGAGAAGAGGCTTCCCGATGAGCGTGAAGTTTTCTCCTCCCACCAGCAGCACCTGCAGAGAGAGAGAGAGAGAGAGAGAGAGAGAGAGAGAGAGATTTTGTCAATACATATACAATTTGTCATGCTGATAAAGCTCATTTGAATTAGAGGTAGAAGGCAAGGTACAGGTAGAGGGGGAGGTGGGGAGAAAGAAAAAGGGGGGAGGAGGAGAGATGGGGGGGGGGCAGAAAACAGGGCTGAAAAGCAATCATGTGTGAAGCAAAGCTAAAATCTCTGACCTTCTCCAGCAGGATGCGATCTCCACACTCTGCCTCAATGTGGTTCTCAATCTGGATCAGATCTTCACTGGTCACTTTCCACTGACGGCTGGCGAAGTGGACAACGGCAAACAGGCGTCCGGTCTCTCGCTTCTCCAGCAGACTGTTCACCTTCTCCACAACCGCTGCAGGAAACGTGCAAATGTCACATCAATGTCACTGATCCACTGTCCTGGGTTCACACACACACAGTCCTGCACCACCTGTGAAGAAGCCTCATGCAGCACACCTCCTCCTCCTCCTCCTCATCATCGCATTTATATATTTACTCTTTTCACATTTATTACAAATTAGAAATGTGTGTAAGACAAAACACAAAACAGACTGATGACACACACACACTCTCTCAAACACACACACTCTCTCAAACACACACTCTCTCAAACACACACTCTCTCAAACACACACTCTCTCAAACACACACTCTCTCAAACACACACTTGTATATTAGTGTAATTACAGTCCAGCAGTGTCCTGCTCCAGGGAAACACACATAGATGTTATATTTTCCCCTAAACTGCCAACAAATTGACTGAAACAGACGTCACAGTGTCCGAGTTTCCAGCAGATCTCCTTCTCATGACCGGACTAATGTGTGTCATTTCCTCAAGCTGGTCTTTCGCTCTTTTTTCTTTTTTTACACGACGCTACACTAACTCAGAACTCGCCTGAATCCACTGACAGGATCAGGACTGAGTGCGTGTGTGTTTTATTTATTCAAGCTTACGAGTGTAAGACGAGTGTAAAACAAACACACACATATTTCACGTGTCAGTGCTATTTTTGTGCCGTTTACTTGCAAAGAGACGATGGAGAGACTCTACAGAGATGGATTTAAATCCTGCACTACAGACTTTTACATAAATACTCCACTTATTTGATGTGTTTTATCTGTTTTAGCTACACACACACACACTCTCTCTCTCTCTTTCTCTCTCTCACACACACACACACTCTCTCTCTTTCCCCCTCTCACACACACACACACTCTCTCTCTTTCTCTCTCTCACACACACACTCTCTCTCTTTCTCCCTCTCACACACACACACTCTCTCTCTCTCTTTCTCTCTCTCACACACACACACACTCTCTCTCTTTCCCCCTCTCACACACACACACACTCTCTCTCTTTCCCCCTCTCACACACACACACACTCTCTCTTTCTCCCTCTCACACACACACACTCTCTCTCTTTCTCCCTCTCACACACACACACTCTCTCTCATCTCTTTCTCTCCCTCTCTCACACACACACACTCTCTCTCTTTCTCCCTCTCACACACACACACACGCTCTCTCTCTTTCTCCCTCCCTCTCACACACACACACTCTCTCGTGCTCGGTCCCTCTCACACACACACACGCTCTCTCTTTCTCCCTCTCACACACGACACACTCTCTCTCTTTCGCCCTCTCACACACACACAGCTCTCTTCTCTTTCTCCCTCTCACACACACACACTCTCTCTCTTTCTCCCTCTCACACACACACACTCTCTCTCTTCTCCTCTCACACAACACACACACACACTCTCTCTCTCTCTCCCTCTCACACACACACACACACTCTCTCGCTTTTCTCCCTCTCACACACACACACACACTCTTCCTCGTTCTCCCTCTCACACACACACACACACTCTCTCTCTCTTTCTCCCTCTCACACACACACACTCTCTCTCTCTCTCCCTCTCACACACACACTCTCTCTCTCTTTCTCCCTCTCACACACACAACTCTCTCTCTCTCTTTCTCCCTCTCACACACACACACTCTCTCTCTTTCTCCCTCTCACACACACACACTCTCTCTCTTTCTCCCTCTCACACACACACTCTCTCTCTCTCTTTCTCCCTCTCACACACACAACTCTCTCTCTCTCTTTCTCCCTCTCACACACACACTCTCTCTCTCTCTTTCTCCCTCTCACACACACACTCTCTCTCTCTTTCTCCCTCTCACACACACACTCTCTCTCTCTTTCTCCCTCTCACACACACTCTCTCTCTCTCTTTCTCCCTCTCACACACACACTCTCTCTCTCTTTCTCCCTCTCACACACACACTCTCTCTCTCTTTCTCCCTCTCACACACACACTCTCTCTCTTTCTCCCTCTCACACACACACTCTCTCTCTTTCTCCCTCTCACACACACACTCTCTCTCTTTCTCCCTCTCACACACACACTCTCTCTCTTTCTCCCTCTCACACACACACACACTCTCTCTCTCTTTCTCCCTCTCACACACACACACACTCTCTCTCTTTCTCCCTCTCACACACACACACACACTCTCTCTCTCTTTCTCCCTCTCACACACACACACTCTCTCTCTTTCTCCCTCTCACACACACACACTCTCTCTCTTTCTCCCTCTCACACACACACACTCTCTCTCTCTTTCTCCCTCTCACACACACACACTCTCTCTCTCTTTCTCCCTCTCACACACACACACTCTCTCTTTCTCCCTCTCACACACACACACTCTCTCTTTCTCCCTCACACACACACATACACACACTCTCTTTCTCCCTCACACACACACACACACTCTTTCTCCCTCACACACACACACACACTCTTTCTCCCTCACACACACACACACTCTCTTTCTCCCTCACACACACACACACACACTCTCTTTCTCCCTCACACACACTCTTTCTCCCTCTTTCTCCTCTCACACACACTCTTTCTCCCTCTCCCCTCTCACACACACACACACTCTCTCTCTCTCTTTCCCCCTCTCACACACACACACACACACTCACTCACACTCACACACACTCTTTCTCCCTCACACACACTCTTTCTCCCTCACACACACTCTTTCTCCCTCACACACACTCCTTCTCCCTCACACACACTCACACACTTTCTCTCCCTCACACACACACACACACTCTTTCTCCCTCACACACACACACACTCTTTCTCCCTCACACACACTCTTCTCCTCACACACACTCTTTCTCCCTCACACACACTCACACTCTTTCTCCCTCACACACACACACTCTTTCTCCCTCACACACACACACACTCTTTCTCCCTCACACACACTCACTCTTTCTCCCTCACACACACACACACTCTTTCTCCCTCACACACACACACTCTTTCTCCCTCACACACACTCTTTCTCTCACCACTCTTTCTCCCTCACACACACACACACTCTTTCTCCCTCACACACACACACACACTCTTTCTCCTCACACTCACACACACTCTTTCTCCTCACTCACACACACTCTTTCTCCCTCACACACACTCTTTCTCCCTCACACACACTCTTTCTCCCTCACACACACTCTTTCTCCCTCACACACACTCTTTCTCCCTCACACACACTCTTTCTCCCTCACACACACTCTTTCTCCCTCACACACACCTCTTTCTCCCTCACACACACTCTTTCTCCCTCACACACACTCTTTCTCCCTCACACACACTCTTTCTCCCTCACACACACTCTTTCTCCCTCACACACACTCTTTCTCCCTCACACACACTCTTTCTCCCTCACACACACTCTTTCTCCCTCACACACACTCTTTCTCCCTCACACACACTCTTTCTCCCTCACACACACACACACTCTTTCTCCCTCACACACACACACACTCTTTCTCCCTCACACACACACACACTCTT
>NC_080719.1:23337600-23435100 GCF_019097595.1 Hemibagrus wyckioides
CTGCCTTGCAATCCGTGTGTGTGAGGGCATGTGTGTGCCATCCTTCTAACGGAAGGCCTGCATGGCATTTCTTCTGCCTGTGTGTTAATACAGCTACAGTAACACTGCTGCATGCTGACCATCTGAAGCCTGTGGCGTTCTGGACCCCCTGACCTCTGTGTGTGTGTGACACAAGTGTGTTAAAACCGTGTGAGACATGGCCGTGAACTCTGAACCAAGTGATTGGGGATACGGTGAAAATGACGAAGAGAAAGTGCCACTGCTTGTTCCACCACACACTCCGTCCAAGCAGCCTCAGGGCCGGACCTCGGCGCTGGGGGCGGTGTTTATTGTGGTGAACGCCGCCCTGGGGGCAGGGCTTCTCAACTTCCCTGCTGCCTTCTACATGGCTGGAGGAGTTGTAGCTGGAGTAGTGCTGCAGATGGTGAGACACACACACACACACACACACACACACACACACACACATATACATGATAATTAGTTGAATATTTATAAAAAAAAATAAATTTTTTCTTACTGCAGTGTTTATTGATCTTCATCATCACTGGCTTGGTGATCCTTGCTTATTGTTCTCAGGTGAGCGCACACGCACACACTGCGAGACACACACAGAGAGAGAGTGTGTGAGAGAGAGAAAGACAGTGAGTGTGAGAGAGAGAAAGACAGTGAGTGTGAGAGAGAGAAAGACAGTGAGTGTGAGAGAGAGAAAGACAGTGAGTGTGAGAGAGAAAGACTGTGTGTGAGAGAGAGAAAGACTGTGTCTGAGTGTGTGTGAGAGAGACAGAATGTGTGAGAGAGAGACGGAGAGTGAGAGAGAGAAAGACTGTGTGTGAGTGTGTGAGAGAGAGACGGAGAGCGAGAGAGAGAAAAACTGTGTGTGAGAGAGAAAGACAGTGGGTGTGTGAGAGAGAAAGACAGTGGGTGTGTGAGAGAGAAAGACTGTGTGTGTGAGAGAGAGAAAGACTGTGTGTGAGAGAGAGAAAGACTGTGTGTGAGAGAGAGAAAGACTGTGTGTGAGAGAGAGAAAGACTGTGTGTGAGTGTGTGTGAGAGAGACAGAATGTGTGAGAGAGAGACGGAGAGTGAGAGAGAGAAAGACTGTGTGTGAGTGTGTGTGAGAGAGACAGAATGTGTGTGAGAGAGACAGAATGTGTGAGAGAGAGACAGAGAGTGAGAGAGAGAAAGACTGTGTGTGAGAGAGAAAGACAGTGTGTGTGAGAGAGAGAAAGACAGTGTGTGTGAGAGAGAGAAAGACTGTGTGTGAGTGTGTGTGAGAGAGACAGAATGTGTGAGAGAGAGACGGAGAGTGAGAGAGAGAAAGACTGTGTGTGAGTGTGTGAGAGAGAGATGGAGAGTGAGAGAGAGAAAGACTGTGTGTGAGAGAGAAAGACAGTGTGTGTGAGAGAGAGAAAGACTGTGTGTGAGTGTGTGTGTGAGAGAGAGACGGAGAGTGAGAGAGAGAAAGACTGTGTGTGAGTGTGTGTGTGAGAGAGAGACGGAGAGTGAGAGAGAGAAAGACTGTGTGTGAGTGTGTGAGAGAGACAGAATGTGTGAGAGAGAGACAGAGAGTGAGAGAGAGAAAGACTGTGTGTGAGAGAGAAAGACAGTGGGTGTGAGAGAGAGAAAGACTGTGTGTGTGAGAGAGAGAAAGACTGTGTGTGAGAGAGACAGAATGTGTGAGAGAGAGACGGACAGTGGGTGTGTGAGAGAGAAAGACAGTGTGTGTGAGAGAGAGAAAGACTGTGTGTGAGTGTGTGTGAGAGAGACAGAATGTGTGAGAGAGAGACGGAGAGTGAGAGAGTGAGAGACAGAGAGTGAGACAGAGAGTGTGTGTGAGAGAGAGAAAGACAGTGTTTGTGAGAGTGTGTGAAAGAGACAGAATGTGTAAGAGAGACAGACCGAGTGAGAGAGATAGACAGACAGAGAGTGAGACAGAGTGTGAGAGAGATAGACAGACAGAGAGTGAGACAGAGAGTGTGAGAGATATAGACATAGAGAGAGAGAGTGCGTGAGAGAGAGAGACATGCTCAGTCCACGCAGCCTCAGGACCGAACCTCTGTGCTGAGGGCGGAGTTTATTGTGGTGGACGCCGCCCTGGACGCCGCCCTGCATGTCCTTCATTCTCCTTTCACTTGTTTATAACAGCATCTTAAGCCTGCTTTCTCAAAAAAACAAACAAACAAGGTTTTTGGATTAAAGTCCTAATATTTTGAGACACAGGTTAAATGTGATGATGGACACACCATGGTCCAGATCCAGTGTGGACACTCCACATCCAGCTGTTACTCCGCATGTGTTACAGTCTTGAAGGCTTTTTAACAGTAACATGAATAACGATCTGCTCCTGATTCATTATTATTACATTATTTCTGATATACATCTGATATACATCTCCAAATATTTATATATATATTTATATTTGTATTTATATATTTTTAAGAACCCTGCAGTCTCTCATGTCTGTGTTGCCGGGTAGAAATAATGACCACAGTGACGCCTCAGTGGTCAGCGCTGTCACTAGTTTATCACATGGCGCTGTACAACACACACACACACACACACTGTGTTCACTTACAGCATGCAGACTTCCTGTTTAGACGATATGAAGCTGAACAGAGGCTTCAGAATTTTATTAGATTAGTGGAAATCAGATTTTCAGATCAAATTCATGTGAACAGGAGTGATAGAAAACAGGCCCCCCTCTCTCTCTCACACACACACACACACACACACACACTCTCTCTGACTGTCTCTCTGACTGTCTCTCTGACTGTCTCTCTGACTGTCTCTCTGTCTGACTGACATCTGTCTGTCTGTCTCTCCCTCTCTCTCTCCCTCCCTCTCTCCCTCTCCCTCTCTCTCTCTCTCTCTCTCACTCCCTCTCCCTCTCACTCCCTCTCCCTCTCCCTCTCCCCCCCCCTCTCCCTCTCCCTCTCCCTCTCCCTCTCCCTCTCCCTCTCCCTCTCACCCTCTCCCTCTCTCTCTCTCTGTCTCTCTCTCGCTCTCTCTCTCTCCTGCTCTCTCTCCCTCTCTCTCTCCCTCTTCCTCTCCCTCCCTCTCCCTCTCCCTCTCCCCCTTCCTCTCCCTCTCTCCCTCTCTCTCTCTCTCCTCTCCCTCTCCCTCTCCCTCTCCCTCTCCCTCTCCCTCCCTCTCCCTCCCTCTCCCTCCCTCTCGCTCTCCCTCTCCCTCTCGCCCTCTCCCTCTCCCTCACTCTCTCTCTCTCTCTCTCTCTCTCTCTCTCCCTCTACCTCTCTCTCTCTCTCTCTCTCTCCCTCCCTCCCTTACTCCCCCCCTCTCTCCGTAATATGAATTCCAGATTATTTCCTTATCCAGTTCCACATCTGTAATGCTTATTGTTACTGAAACAGGAAGTAGTCATTAGCTTCGTTCTAGAGGAGGCTAATAGAACAAGGAAATGTATGAACATTTGAATGAATGTCTCATGAAGCATGTGGTCATGTGGTCATGGTTTGGTTTCTGGTGGTACTGAAAGTCCTGAGCTCATGACCCGTGATTCACGACACGTTTCTGTTTTAGGTGAGCAACGAGAGCACGTATCAGGAAGTGGTCCGAGCGGTGTGCGGGAAAGTTCTGGGGATTATATGCGAGATCGCCATTGCGGTCTACACCTTTGGCACATGCATAGCGTTCCTCATCATTATCGGAGACCAGCTGGACAAGCGTGAGTCCTTACTGTCACTAGTTTATACAATGAAACGTGAGACGTGACGGTGATGTGAGCGTGTGTCACACTGAGAGTTTTCTCTTGGCTGTGTGTTTGTGGTTAGTGATCAGCGCCATGGCTCATGATGCGGACAGCACTGTCGTCTCTCACTGGTACACTGACCGCAAATTCACCATCACAGTCACCTCTGTGCTCATCATCCTCCCTCTGTCCATCCCCAAAGAGATCGGCTTCCAGAAATATGCCAGGTCTGTCTGTCTGACTGTCTATCTGTCTATCTGACTGACTCTGTCTGTCTGTTTGACTGTCTGACTGACTGACTGTCTGTCTGTTTGTCTTTTATCTGTCTGTTTGTCTGACTGACTCCCTGTTTATCTGAATGACTATTTGTCTGTCTGTCTGTCTCTCTGTCTGACTGTCTCTGACTGTTTGTCTGTCTGACTATCTGACTGACTGTCAGTCCGTCTGTCTGACTGACTGACTGACGGTCTGTCTTGACTGTCTGTCTGACTGTCTGTCTGATGTTTGTTTGTCTGTCTGTCTGTCTGCCTGACTGTCTGATGTTTGTTTGTCTGATTGACTGACTGTCTGTCTGGCTGACTGTCTGATGTTTGTTTGTCTGATTGACTGATTGTCTGTCTGTCTGACTGTCTGATGTTTGTTTGTCTGATTGACTGATTGTCTGTCTGTCTGACTGTCTGATGTTTGTTTGTCTGATTGACTGATTGTCTGTCTGTCTGACTGTCTGATGTTTGTTTGTCTGATTGACTGATTGTCTGTCTGTCTGACTGTCTGATGTTTGTTTGTCTGATTGACTTACTGTCTGTCTGACTGTCTGATGTTTGTTTGTCTGATTGACTGACTGTCTGTCTGACTGATGTTTGTTTGTCTGATTGACTGATTGTCTGTCTGTCTGACTGTCTGATGTTTGTTTGTCTGATTGACTTACTGTCTGTCTAACTGTCTGATGTTTGTTTGTCTGATTGACTGACTGTCTGTCTGACTGTCTGATGTTTGTTCAATGTTATTTCGTGTTGTTGATTTGAGATAGCTGTAAAGCATGTTTATAGGATCGTGTGTGTTTGTGTTTGCGTGTGTACTCATGTTGTTTTGACCATCTGACCTTTAGCACCTTTAGCGTCATTGGTACCTGGTATGTGACCGTCATAATTATCATCAAATACATCTGGCCTGACCCGGAGGTGTCACCTGGACTCATTCCTACCAGGTTTGTGCTTCATTTCCTGCAGAATTTCAGCAGCTGATTGTCCACTAGTTCTGACCTGTGCATGCGCTGGTGTGTTTTTTTTCCCTTAGTCCTGAATCCTGGACTGCTGTGTTCAACGCCATGCCGACTATCTGCTTTGGATTCCAGGTGTGTGTATGTGTGTGTGTGTGTGTGTGTGTGTGTGTGTGATTATCCCCATGTCTATAGTCCTGTCTCTGTAAAGATCTTGTCAGCAGTAGAAGTCGGTCACTGAAGCCGTGTCTCGGCTCGTCCTCACAGCTGTGTTCACTTAAAACCCAAATCCCTGATGGTTTCTCTGGAAAGCTTCCTATCTAACGGGGCTGAGGATCTGTTTTAGGACAGTCCTGTCCGTCCCACATCAGGGATCTGTTATTCACTGTGAACAATACTCCTCTAACGTTATTCACTCAATCACGTCATTCTTCTTTATACAGTCTCTCTCTCTCTCTCTCTCTCTCTCTCTCTCTCTCTCTTTCTTTCTCTCTCTCTCTCTCTCTCTCTTTCTTTCTCTCTCTCTGACACTTACTCTCTCTTTGACTTTTTCTCTGTCCCTGTTTCTCTCTCTCTCTCTTTCTCTGTCTCACGCTCTGTCTGTCTCTTTTCTGTGTCTCTCTGACTCTCTTTCTCTCTGTGTCTGTCTCTTCCTCTGTCTCTCTGTCTGTCTGTCTCTCTCTCTCTCTTTCTCTGTCTCACGCTCTCTGTCTGTCTCTTTTCTGTGTCTCTCTGACTCTCTTTCTCTCTGTGTCTGTCTCTTCCTCTGTCTCTCTGTCTGTCTGTCTCTCTCTCTCTCTTTCTTTCTCTGACTCTCTCTTTGACTTTCTCTCTCTCCCTGTCTCTCTCTGTCTCTCTTTTACCAATGATTGAGAACATTCTTTCCTTGTTCTGAAAACAGGATATGAAATGAAGTGAATAATAAATGAATGAAGTGTTTTCTGAAGACGCAGCAGGGACATGCTGCAGTGTGCACGAGCTACTGAGCAGCAGCAGCTCCATTAAATCCATGTCTCAGCCCAGATCGTAGAACAAATTAAAACCGGATTTCTGTACAAAGATGTTCTCCATCCACGCTGATGATGGGCCAAGAAAAAACTTTTCACTGCACCTACTGTTCATATCTGTTCCTTTAGAACACAGTATCTGTTCCGTATGAATAAAAGCCAGAAGGTTTTGCCATGGATGCAAATAAGTATAGGGTTAAACCAGGAGTTTTGGGTCATTTGTGCTCCTGTGGATGGTGTTCTGGTCCGGTTCAGTTCCAGGATCTACCGTGTCCTTCATCTGTCCTTTCCATGATGTGAAAAATGTTCAGTCTTATTCATCTACAGAAGATTAGAAATTACATTATCAAATACACAGTGTACTGAGCAGAGGATGTAGCTGAGGGGTTGGAATATAATTAATGTCTCTCTCTCTTTCTGTCTCTCTGTCTTTGACTCTGCCTCTTTTTCTCTCTCTCTCTTTTTCTCTCTTCTGACTTTCTCTGTCTCTCTCTGTCTCTCTCACTCTGACTCTCTCTGACTTTTTCCTCTGTCTGTCTGACACTCTGTCTCTCTCTCTCTCTGACTCTCTCTGTCTCTGTTTGTCTGTCTGTCTCTGACTCTTTCTTTGACTTTTTTCTGTCTGTCTGTCTGTCTGTCTCTCTCTCTCTCTCTCTCTCTCTCTCTCTCTCAGTGTCATGTGAGCAGTGTTCCGGTGTTTAACAGTATGAGGAACGCGACGCTGCGGCCGTGGGGAGGTGTGGTGACACTCGGCATGATCATCTGCCTGTTTGTCTACACAGGAACAGGTGTGTGTTGGACATATAAACCTGTGTAGGTGTACATGTACCTGTACGGAATCAGACCAGGATTGGTTTTAAATATATAAATTAATAAATAAATAAAAAAGCCTGTTTATCCTCCCTTCCTTCCTCCCTTCCTTCTTTCCTTGCTTCCTTCTCTTGCAGGTGTGTGTGGCTTCCTGACGTTCGGTTCCACGGTGAATCAGGATGTATTGTTGTCATACCCATCCAAAGATATCGCCGTGGCCATTGCCAGAGCCTTCATCATCATCAGCGTGGTCACTTCATACCCCATACTGCACTTCTGTGGGAGGTAACGGACAGAAAAGTCCTCTCATAGTTGGGAGGAATAACATAATGGAAAGAAGGGAATGATGTAGCCCTGTGTGTGTGTGTGTGTGTGTGAGAATATAATGGCTCTAAGTGCAGTATGTGTGTGTGTTTGTTTCAGAGCCGTGTTAGAGGGTTTGTGGCTGCGTTTTAACGGGACAGACGTGGACACAGACGTGGTGAGAGAGCGAAGACGCCGAGTTCTGTACACACTTGTCTGGTTCTGTCTCACACTCATCCTCGCTCTCACCATCCCCGATATTGGGCGTGTCATCTCGCTCATCGGCGGCCTTGCAGCCTGCTTCATCTTCGTTTTCCCTGGTACGTCTTAACGCCTGTCGTTTTTATAATATGTTACGTATGTTTTTATTTTAACATACAGGATGTATATATTTTATAATATATTCCCCAAAACTAGATGACTAGGATACATGAGGATTAGTGAGAGAGAGAGAGAGAGAGAGAGAGAGAGAGAGAGAGCGCATGTGAGAGTGTACAGAAGAGAGTCAGAGGATTTATCCTCATAGACTCCGTAGAGATGTTAAGAGGTTGAGATGTAGAGGTGTAGAAATGCTGAGATGTAGAGGTGGAGAAATGTTGAGATGTAGAGGTGTAGAAATGTAGAGATGTAGAGGTGTAGAAATGTAGAGATGTTGAGATGTAGAGGTGGAGAAATGTTGAGGTGTTGAGACGTAGAGATGTTGAGATGTAGAGGTGGAGAAATGTTGAGGTGTTGAGATGTAGAGGTGTAGAGATGTTGAGATGTTGAGGTGTAGAAATGCTGAGATGTTGAGGTGGAGAAATGCTGAGATGTAGAGGTGGAGAAATGCTGAGATGTAGAGGTGGAGAAATGCTGAGATGTAGAGGTGGAGAAATGCTGAGATGTAGAGGTGGAGAAATGCTGAGATGTAGAGGTGGAGAAATGCTGAGATGTAGAGGTGGAGAAATGCTGAGATGTTGAGGTGTAGAAATGCTGAGATGTAGAGGTGGAGAAATGCTGAGATGTAGAGGTGGAGAAATGCTGAGATATAGAGGTGGAAAATGCTGAGATGTAGAGGTGGAGAAATGCTGAGATGTAGAGGTGGAGAAATGCTGAGATGTAGAGGTGGAGAAATGCTGAGATGTAGAGGTGGAGAAATGCTGAGATGTAGAGGTGGAGAAATGCTGAGGTGTAGAGGTGGAGAAATGCTGAGGTGTAGAAATGCTGAGATGTAGAGGTGGAGAAATGCTGAGGTGTAGAGGTGGAGAAATGCTGAGGTGTAGAGGTGGAGAAATGCTGAGGTGTAGAGGTGGAGAAATGCTGAGGTGTAGAGGTGGAGAAATGCTGAGATGTAGAGGTGGAGAAATGCTGAGATGTAGAGGTGGAGAAATGCTGAGATGTAGAGGTGGAGAGGTGTTGAGATGTAGAGGTGGAGAAATGCTGAGATGTAGAGGGGGAGAAATGCAGAGGTGTAGAGGTGGAGAAATGCTGAGATGTAGAGGTGTTGAGATGTAGAGAAGTAGAGGTGTAGAAATGCTGAGGTGTAGAGATGTAGAGGTGTTGATGTGTAGAAATGTAGAGGTGTTGATGTGTAGAAATGTAGAGGTGTTGAGGTGTAGAAATGTAGAGGTGGAGAAATGCTGAGATGTAGAGGGGGAGAAATGCTGAGGTGTTGAGATGTAGAGGTGTAGAAATGCTGAGATGTAGAGGTGTTGAGATGTAGAGAAGTAGAGGTGTAGAAATGCTGAGGTGTAGAAATGCTGAGGTGTAGAAATGCTGAGGTGTAGAGATGTAGAGGTGTTGATGTGTAGAAATGTAGAGGTGTTGAGGTGTAGAAATGTAGAGGGGGAGAAATGCAGAGGTGTAGAGGTGGAGAAATGCTGAGGTGTTGAGATGTAGAGGTGTAGAAATGCTGAGATGTAGAGGTGTTGAGATGTAGAGAAGTAGAGGTGTAGAAATGCTGAGGTGTAGAAATGCTGAGGTGTAGAGATGTAGAGGTGTTGATGTGTAGAAATGTAGAGGTGTTGAGGTGTAGAAATGTAGAGGGGGAGAAATGTAGAGGTGGAGAAATGCTGAGATGTTGAGATGTAGAGAAGTAGAGGTGTAGAAATGTAGATGTGTAGAAATGCTGAGGTGTAGAGGTGTTGATGTGTAGAAATGTAGAGGTGTTGAGGTGTAGAAATGTAGAGGTGGAGAAATGCTGAGATGTAGAGGTGGAGAAATGCTGAGGTGTTGAGATGTAGAGGTGTAGAAATGCTGAGATGTAGAGGTGTAGAAATGCTGAGATGTAGAGGTGTTGAGATGTAGAGGTGTAGAAATGTAGAGGTGTAGAAATGCTGAGGTGTAGAGATGTAGAGGTGTTGATGTGTAGAAATGTAGAGGTGTTGAGGTGGAGAAATGTAGAGGTGGAGAAATGTTGAGATGTAGAGGTGGAGAAATGTTGAGGTGTAGAAATGCTGAGATGTTGAGGTGTAGAGGTGCTGAGATGTTGGTGTAGAAATATAGAGGTTTTGAGAAGTAGAGATGTTGATGTGTAGAAATGCTGAGATGTAGAGGTGTAGAGATGCTGAGATGTAGAGGTGTAGAGATGCTGAGATGTAGAGGTGTAGAGATGCTGAGATGTAGAGGTGGAGAAATGCTGAGATGTTGAGGTGTAGAAATGCTGAGATGTAGAGGTGGAGAAATGCTGAGATGTTGAGGTGTAGAAATGCTGAGGTGTAGAGGTGTTGATGTGTAGAAATGTTGAGGTGTAGATATGTAGAGATGTTGAGGTGTAGAAATGCTGAGATGTAGAGGTGTTTAGGTGTTGAGGTGTGGAGATGTAGAGGTGTTGAGATGTAGAAGTGTGGAGATGTTGAGGTGTGGAGATGTTGAGGTGTGGAGATGTTGAGGTGTGGAGATGTTGAGGTGTGGAGATGTTGAGGTGTGGAGATGTTGAGGTGTTGAGATGTAGAAGTGTGGAGATGTAGAGGTGTGGAGATGTAGAGGTGTTGAGATGTAGAAGTGTGGAGATGTTGAGGTGTAGAGGTGTGGAGATGTTGAGGTGTGGAGATGTAGAGGTGTGGAGATGTAGAGGTGTGGAGATGTTGAGGTGTAGAGGTGTGGAGATGTAGAGGTGTGGAGATGTAGAGGTGTGGAGATGTAGAGGTGTGGAGATGTAGAAGTGTGGAGATGTTGAGGTGTAGAGGTGTGGAGATGTAGAGGTGTAGAGGTGTGGAGATGTAGAGGTGTTGAGATGTAGAGGTGTTGAGATGTAGAAGTGTGGAGATGCTGAGGTGTAGAGGTGTGGAGATGTTGAGGTGTGGAGGTGTAGAGGTGTTGAGATGTAGAGGTGTGGAGGCGTGGAGATGTAGAGGCGTGGAGGCGTGGAGATGTAGAGGCGTGGAGATGTAGAGGCGTGGAGATGTAGAGGCGTGGAGATGTAGAGGCGTGGAGATGTAGAGGTGTGGAGGCGTGGAGATGTAGAGGCGTGGAGATGTAGAGGTGTAGAGGCGTGGAGATGTAGAGGTGTAGAGGCGTGGAGATGTAGAGGCGTGGAGACGTAGAGGCGTGGAGACGTGGAGGCGTAGAGATGTGGAGGCGTAGAGGTGTGGAGGCGTAGAGATGTGGAAGCGTAGAGATGTGGAGGCGTAGAGATGTGGAGGCGTAGAGATGTGGAGGCGTAGAGATGTGGAGGCGTAGAGGTGTGGAGGCGTAGAGGTGTGGAGGCGTAGAGGTGTGGAGGCGTAGAGGTGTGGAGGCGTAGAGGTGTGGAGATGTAGAGATGTGGAGGCGTAGAGATGTGGAGGTGTAGAGGCGTGGAGGTGTAGAGGCGTGGAGGCGTAGAGGTGTGGAGGCGTAGAGGTGTGGAGGCGTAGAGGCGTGGAGATGTAGAGGCGTGGAGGTGTAGAGGCGTGGAGGTGTAGAGGCGTGGAGGTGTAGAGGCGTGGAGGTGTAGAGATGTGGAGGTGTAGAGATGTGGAGGTGTAGAGATGTGGAGGTACCAGCTGGAGGTGTTGGTGGGTTTTACTGTGTTTGTGAACGTCATATTCAGTTCATTTATCAGGTGATGATGTAGAACGTTACTCATCTCAGCTCTCAGTCCAGATGAATCAGTCAGGTTTAAATAGAGCGACCATCTTGCTCTTCAGACCTCGTCTGATTGTCTAATCATGATGCAGCCAGCTCCACTCACTGCCTTCACTCACGTCTCTGTACAGCAGAGGTCTGAACTGCTGATGAAACGAAGAATCATGAAGAGGTTAATAAGCAGTCTGAAACGGTATTCTTTCAGCGAAGAGATGATACGGTTGCCATGGTTACTATTTACACAAACAAGCACAGACCGGGCTGTGTGTGTATGGAGCATATATTGTAAAGATTGAGAGAGGGAAAGGGGTGATACGGTGGAGAAATGTGTGAGCATCACAGTGACCTTGTTTTACATGTTCAGGCAGCGAAAGCAGAAATGGATTAAATACATAAAAAACGTAAAGGTTAGAGAAGAGAGAAATGATGCAGAAAGAGAGAAATAATAAAAATGATAAGCCATGAGGAGAGCGAGAGAGCAAGTGAGAGAGCGAGTATGAAAGAGAGTGAGTGAGTGAGAGAGAGAGATTTATTGAGAGTAAGTATGTGAAAGAGAGAGCAAGTGTGAGAGAGAGGGAGTGAGCGAGTGTGAGTGAGAGAGGGAGCGAGCTGGAGGAGGAACCTGATGTGGTTCATCAGCACTGACCAGCACCAGACTTCAGTCACGGAGAGCAGGATAAAAGATCCGAAGCAAAAGAAATGCAGATAGCCGATGCAGTCTGGACAGACGACAAGAGAAAGGGTTCGGGAAGTCTGACAGATTGGAGTAAAATCACCACATGTCTTCAGAGATGTGATGACAAATCAATCATCCGGGGGATAAGACCGTCCAGTACAGAGATAACTCCAGTTTGAAATTTAGACCATTGAGGAACAGAGATAATGGAGATGAACCCAGCAATCGGCCTTGGTGTCAAACTCTATGGCACAAATGGAGGAGCAGGAGGAGGAACTCACCTGGAGAAATCAGAGTGATTCATGACATGTCATTTGGGCTGAAGGTGTAGGTAGGTAATGTGTAGAAGCATGATGAACATTCCAAGGGAAAGTCACCTGCAATCTGTGGAGTGGAATCTTAAGTGGAATAGACTCCACCCTGGTCTCAAGACAAACATGATTGTTGTAAGATGAACATGGATGGTGTCACACTAAGAGACAAGATGCACACCAAGCCATATCTCATCAGCAAAACTGTGACACTTGGAAGAGAGAGAGAGGAATTCCAGTGAAGACGCACAGTTTTCCTTAGAGAATAACAATCGGCTGTTAGGACGTTTCTCAAGCCAGAACATTCGCTTTGTCATCTTTTGTCCTCATTACCCACATTCTCCATCCAGAACATATGTGGTTCACTGTGAGTGACATGCTGGACTGTTCCTGGCCTTCTCCACAAGCCAGAGAAGTTAAGCTGTATCTCACGTTCACTCTGGATGGAGATAATACACCTGGACCAGATTACCAGGTCTACAGTCTACAGCCACATGGCAGCGGAAACATCATCTGTCATCTTAAACTGTTATGATAGCTTCTGAGATGGAAGAAGATGGAAGATGCAAGAACGAGAACTTTTCCTTGAAGAGAAAAGCCTCAGAAAGAAGTGATCTACAGACGATTGTTGAGAGAAGAAAAACTTTCCATGAGGTGAAATCTCCTGCAATAGTTCATGAACTAACTTTTTTTTTTAATTTTTTGCAAATTGCACTCAAAAGCTGAAGATGGACACACCTTCAAAACCAGCTCTGTGTAAAGAACCAGTCCGAGGCTGAACACCGGACACTAGCAGAGCCTTCATCCTCAGCTTCTACATTAAAGACTCTGTAGCATGGAATCCTCTACAGAGGTGTGACGCACAATCCAGAGAAATCTGATGAAGGGTCACAAGGTTGGAGGTCCCGCCTGGTTCAGGAGTCAGCTTCAGGCCTCCTTCTAGACCAGAAAGTTGTTCATGCTTTTTAAACCATGCTTACAATGAACCAAGTGTCCCAAATTGGACTCGGTGGACAGTAGTACAGGAGCAGCCCAACATCTTTGTGGAAATGGTGAGCCAACCCAGCCACACTGCTGCTAGAACCTTTTAAAACCGATGAAAAACACAACTACGTCGCGATGGTTCAGATGCCAGAAGAGGAGAGGCAGCCAGCAAATATCGCTTCTGCAGTCCAGAAATGTTCTACACCATCACGAGCGGTGAATGATGGACGAGAAGCAGGCTAGGCGTCGTGACGACAGCACATGATGTGACGGGATCCAGAAAGCATCAGGCTCAGCAGGCAGAACTGAAAGCCCTCATTGAAGCATACAAATTAGCCAAAGGTCAGACAACACATCCTCTAGATATGCACTTGGAGTGACCCATGAAGGCTGGGGAAAAAAACAAGGGATTTCTGAAAGCGCTAGCAGACGAGAACGTAGAAGGATGTTCGAACACAGAGGCTATTCTTTAAGCAGAAACACAGTTGAGAGAGATCTGGAGTGCATTACTAGCTCTGACCGCGACGTAACACTCTCACACAGAGCTTATTATCCACCATGATGTTCTAGGGGACACTATTTACATGCAGCTCATGGCTTTACACAGGCTGGAGGCCAACAACAATGGATTTGTCAACTTGTGCTGTCATAACCCTCAGGAATATAAAAGGAATAAAAATCTACAGCGATCTGCAGTACAGCACGGCTGTAGCGTTAGAGATTATTGACACTGCTAAGGCGGTTCGATGGAGTGATACGTGACCCATGTTGTCCATTCCTGATACCTCTAATGGATGATTTATACGCATATGAGCATGCCGGGGCGTCGCGTACAGTCACACGTAGGGTGAAGTCTTCATACCTGCTGTAATGTGAGTGTGTCCACTAGGGGGCAGTGTTTTACAGAATTTACAGAAACAAAATGGAAACAAAATCAACACTGTAGGATTTGGAAACAGAAGACGACATGGGTGTGAGTTTGCTTTGTAAAGTGTTGTGGCTTTTTTCTCCACTTCACGCATCAAGATTGGTTTATGCTTCTGTGAGGCTCGAGCGTGAACGTGACATGTCTTAACTTTTTAACTTAGCTAGAGTTTGTTAGGGTCAAGAGAGCAGCTTTCCCAAGATACAGACAACAGCAAGCTTTCAGCTGGAAAATCTTATATCTTAATAGATATATAAGTGTTTATGGAGTTCATTATTGCTGTAAAGTCATAGTGGAAGTGGAGATGTAAAACATCCAGGAATATAAATTCCTAATGCTGAAAAAGTGTCATCTTTTGACCCTTTTTAGTTACTTTCGAGAATGAAAAACCTTAATAAGTCCAAAGATCTTTGAATCTGTAATGCAGGCTTTTCTGCCACTCTTGAAGGGTATGATTTCCCCTGCACTGTATCAGTATATCGTTATGTGTAAAAGTGTACCGTTCTTCTGGCAACCGCCAAACCCAGACCTGTCCATCAGCTTGCCAGACAGAGAAGCGTGATTTGTCACTCCAGAGAACACGTCCAGGGCCGAATGGACTTATTGCACAGGTGACAACCTAGCGGGTCCATGATTGAAGTCACTGAGGTCCTGAGAGCGATCCATTCTTTCACAAATGTGTGTAGAAGCAGTCTGCATGCTATGGAAGTGATTGGAACGTTGTTATTGTAGAAGCTGTATGTCTAGCCTATGAGCTGTTTCCTGAACTGTGTGCTTTTTTGTCTGTAGGTTTGTGCTTGATCGAGGCCAAGCTTTCAGAGCACGATGCCAGATCAGTCAGGTAAAAGTCTAAAATAATCATTTATAAAGTATTGGCACACTGCATTCTTTACCAACTGAGAGTCGTGTGTGTGTGTGTGTGATTTTACTGGTTAATTTGTTCTCTCTGTGTCTAAAATTTCTCTGTAGTTGGCACGCCTTGGTGCTTTATGGAATCCTCATGGTCACAGTTGGCACCTTTATCTTCGGCCAGACGACGACCAACGCCATCTACAGAGACATCATCCACCACTGAGACCCGGCGGTGAGCTGGAAACGACACGTAATGAATTTAGGTGTGTTTGCACACTTGCACAGTGACCTCAGCTTTAAATCAAAACCTTGCACAAACAATACAAATCTCTTAATGAGCTCCTGAGGCTGTTCAGCATGCGGCATGAAGCCTCCTACAGCTGCTGTGGGGAAACGTGTTAGCGTCCAGTAACACACTACACACTCGTACTGGTTTACTAGTTTATCTGGGATGTCTGGGATTTAAAAAAAAAAAAAAAATCAATTTCTGTATTAACACTTAAATCAGTTTCCTTCTGATATTTGTTGTCTGTGGAAAGCATAAACTGCAACACGTGCTTAGCGTCTGAAGCAAAAGGCTAACAATGTTGCTAACAAGTGACCATCAACGAGGCGGCTGTTTGTGACTCAAACAAACATCTGCTCAGTTGGTGTTTGTTTCCTTGTTTTTGTCTGAATTGCCACTTTAATATATTTATACTTTTAATCAGTTGAACCCTTTTACTAGAAATGAATGCAAAAAAAAAAATACAATTTTTTTAAAACACTAACCAGAAGAATGAATTTTCTCGAGCGCTTTATTCCTCCTAATGATTATTTACATGGCCGGTATGTGACTGCTCCTTTCAGCTCAATCAGGATCAAATGAAATGCTTTAAATTGTGTACTGTAAAGTTTAGAGAAGCTGTGCATGTGCGGTGCATTTTTTTTTCATGACATTGTTTTGCTTTGTTTTTTGTTTTGGGTTTGTCTTTTTGGTTGTTTTGTTTTGTTGGTTTGTTTTTTTGTTTTGGGTTTGTCTGTTTTGTTGGTTTGTTTTTTTGTTTTGGGTTTGCCTTTTTCGTTGTTTTGTTTTGGTTTTGTTCGGTTTGTTTTTTGTTTTGTCTTGTGTTGGGTGTTTTGTTTTGGCTTGGTTTATTTCATTTTGTTTCATTATGTTTTGCTCTTCTTTTTGTTTTGGTTTGGTTGTTATGGCTTTGTTTTGTTGTGTTTGTTTTCTTTTTGTTTGTTTTATTTAATTTTGGTTTGTTTTGTTTTGTTTTTGTTTTGTCTTGTTTTGGGTTTTTTGTTTTGTTTTGTTTCGTTATGTTTTGGCTTGGTTTGTTTTGTTTTGTTTATTGTTTTGGTTTTTTTTGTTTGGTTTGTTTTGGTTTGTATCCATGTTAGAAAGTGTGTTTACTCGAAACCTGTTGCTGTGGTGAGAGTCTCTCAGGCGTCATGCTCCATCACATGGCAGTGATTTAAGCCGTTACATGTTGAACCGTTCGCTGAAGCTAACTCGCTCATGATGAGTGAAAGTGGTTTAGTGTATGGATAAATACCTCCATGAAATCTGACTTTAAATACGGCTAGCTGGCTAGCGTTACACATACAGGCTTTTCACAGGAGTGAGTAGCAGATCAGTCGTTTTTCTTTTTCTTTTTTTGGTTACTAGAAGTATTGATACGATCACGGGACAGAGAAATAACGCACAGCTTCTTTAAACTCTTGATTTTGTTTCACTTTTTTAAAAAATATCTGAATCACTGTTGTACTTCACTCGGTCATTCACAGTTTCGGTCATTCAGCATGGCAGAGGTTTACACTTTTGTATTTTGCGCCTGCTCTGAGAGGT
Source organism: Hemibagrus wyckioides (assembly GCF_019097595.1). Lineage (NCBI taxonomy): Eukaryota > Metazoa > Chordata > Actinopteri > Siluriformes > Bagridae > Hemibagrus > Hemibagrus wyckioides. Next base: position 23,354,277 of record NC_080719.1, read on the forward strand.
TATGTGATGCATCTTATTAATAACACACAGCAGGGGGAAAAGAATCAGTCTGGGTAATGATCTTCTCAGCAAGTAGCTGATTATCCAAAACAAGCAGTTTGAAGCATTCATCTCAGCACATGTTGCATCATGAACAACTTGTTTTTATATTTGTTTGAACTTAATAAAGGGAATTAAATGTTTAAGGAATTGATTGTGTTTGTCTCATGCATAATCACAGAGGATAATGACGGATAAACGCATCATAACTTCTGCCCCAAATGTAGCCGATTGGCTGCAGACATCTTTATAGCTAACAAGTCCATCTCGCCCCAAACCTTCCCATAAACTGATGCTAGGTCCAGCTCTTCAGGACTCACTGACCCACAGAATACATGGATGAATAGTGTGTGAAAGGCTGTAAGACTGTGTTTATTTTAGCTGAAAGTGCCTGAATGCCACGAAGTTGTAATTCCGAGCGGGATTTTCTGTGACTTGGAGGTGAGTAAGTAAGAAAACAGGCTGGAATCAGCGGCTACAGCGTCTGCAGTGAAGCTGACGGTAAAACTGTTTTCTCGTCTCATTTCTACGATGGCCGAAAAGTGCAAGACAATATAACAAATTCAAAAAACACAAGGACGATTCAGACAAAGTGGAAAAGTTAGGTATAGTTTGTGAATGGAATTCTTCCCACTGACTGAACGAGACATCGGTCACTCAGGATCTATAGGAAGTCCAGCAGTATCTGCAGCAGTAGAAAGTGGATTGGTGTGTGTATGAACACAGCTCTGCTCTTATAGCGCTCCTTACATCCTTTAATCTGGAATAGTTTGGTCTTCCAAACATTCCTGGTGTGTTTTTAGAGATCACAAACTAATCTTTACTCCATGATACACTATCAGTATATCCAACATCACACCATATGAACGTCCTTCCTCACAGTAGCACTGAATGAATTCCATTATCTTATATAACAAACATTATATATTTATAACTTCATATATACTTGTTATATAACATGTACAAGAAATAAAGTTAGATGCACAATTTCCTACTGCTTGTACACCAATCAGGTATAACATTGTGAGCAGTGGCAGGTAAAGTGAATAAGACTGAGTATCTCCTCATCATGGCACCTGTTAGTGGGTGGGATATATTAGGCAGCAAGTCAACATTTTGTCCTCAAAGTTGATGTTGGAAGCAGGAAAAATGGATAAGTGTAAGGATTTGAGCGAGTTTGATGAAGGACCAAATTGTGATGGCTAGACCACTGGATCAGAGCATCTCCAAAACTGCAGCTCTTGTGGGGTGTTCCCGGTCTGCAGTGGTCAGTATCTATCAAAGGTATCCTTTAACTCCTGTAAGTATCCATGGAGGCCCCACCTCACAACTTACAGGACTTAAAGGACCAACATCTTGGTGCCATAGCACTTCTTCAGGGATCTGGTGGAGTCCATGCCTCAACAGGTCAGGTCTGTTCTGGCAGCAAAAGGAGGGGGACCAACACAATATTAGGCAGGTGGTCATAATGTTATGCCTGATCAGAGTATATATTGAGTGAGAAAAACTGTTGTAAACTATACCTACCTTTTCTGGCTTGTCTGAATTGTCCTTGTGTTTTCTGATTTGTTATTTTGTTTACGGATTTGTTATTGTTTTTTTGTGGATTTGTTATTTTGTTTTGCACTTCTCAGCCACCGTACATTTGTCATTTAAGTTATCATGAGTTTGTTTTAATCAGCAAGTTACTGAAATACAGGTTAACTATATATAATATAATATGTGTAATTGAGTACACATAAAAAATGCTCAATGCACGTTTTCTTCCACCAACCAAAGTGACTTGAACACACCTGATGTCGTAATTCCGACTCGGAAATGTGAACTTCCCAGCAGGATGTGACGTACTGTAATGTATAACTGAAGCCTTTTCTGCTGTCTAATGGATTTAAAGAGAAACTCAGAATTACTTTCATCACCTATAAATCATTCCGACGCGTCTGCTGAAGTTTAAGAGAGATAAAGATGTAACTGGAATTAAAAAAGTAACCCCCGGACTCCTACTTTTACTTTTTTTGAAAAAGGAAACTGTTTGTTTCTGTTTGTTTTGTTTTCTGTTTTTTTTTTTGTTTGTTTGTTTGGTTTGGATTGTTACATTTTTTGTCATGTTTTGGTTCTTTTGTTTTGTTTTTTTGGTTTGTTTGTTTGGTTTTTTGTTGATTTTGTTTTGGCTTGGATTTTTTGGTTTGGTTTGTTTCATTTTTCTTGTTTTGTTTGGGGATTTTTGTTATGTTTTGTTTTGTTTTAGTTTTTTTTGTTTGTTTGTTTTTTTGTTTATTTTTGTTTGGTTGATTTTGTTTTGGCTTGGATTTTTTGTTTTGTTTGGGTTTTTTGTTTCGTTTGTTTCATTTTGTTTTGGTTATTTTTGTTTTGATTTGCTTTGTTTTAGGTTTTTTGTTTGGTTTGTTTCATTTTGTTTTGTTTGGTCTTTTGTTTTGGTTTTACTGAGAGTTGAGAGATGGATGCTGCTTTTAGGTTAAAGATTGATTGATAGTTTGTCCACAAAGACAACATTAGGATTAAATGAATGGCTCTGCCCCTCTGCATCTCCTCATCCTTTTGGTCTAAAGTTCTTCTGTGCTCCAAAGTCAACTCCAGGGAACTGTGGGGGAAAGATAAAGTCTAATATCTGAATCTAAGTCTGGCAGCAGCTCCAGCTCCGGCTCAGTGTTCTCACAGCTGGAAAAATGATAACGTCCGTGTGTGTGTGTGTGTGTGTGTGTGTTTCTCAAGACAAAGCTTGTCCTTGTCCTATAGAAGTTGACTTTGGCGTTATCTTGGTGAAAAATGGGTCATGCTTTTCCTCTTGATTAGTTGTTAATAGCGATCAGTTAGTCCTGTCACTACGGATACACAAGTGTGCAGTCAGCAAAACTCTTATCTCACTAGTCCTAAGGCTGCACACATTACTATATTAATCAATCAGCGCTCCTACCCCTCCTTTCTCTCCATCTTAACCTCAAATCAGAATTAGGGAGGAATTCCTCACTTCCACTCCTCTTATCTAGTCACTTGTTATAGCTAGCTACAGGCAGCGTGTTTATTATATTAGATTTTTGTATATTACATTATAGATAGCTGTTATAGGTGACGCACGCTGCAAGAATAATTCAGAATAATGACTTCCTGGTTTAATGGCTTCTGATTAGAGGCTGTGAGATGAGAGTGGGCTGAAATCCTATATGGCATTTTTCTAATATCATGAAAGGGAGCCAAATGTCGCTGGTGTGTTTTTAAGCAAAAGCATCATGAAGGAAGGTAAGAACACACTGCGTATCTCCATCTTCACAGTGGTGGTAGAGTACCATGTTGAGGGGAACGACGAGGACTGAAGAATCCAGCCGTGATGGACACTGTGGGAGTGATCGTATAAAGAGGAAACGAAGAAGAAGAAGAGTACAGTGTTTGTCCTCAGATATTTATTACAGCAAACACAGCACAGGCCCAATAGCAGCCATCTTACACGAATTTCAGCATGGTAGGGAAAGAGATACACCGACACACACACACAGAGAGAGAGAGAGACCTCAAAATGAACGGAGAGAAGTGACAATGTATCAGGGAGCGTTTAACTTTAAGGAGGAGGAGATTTAGTTCAGAGATATATATATATATATATATGAGCTCAATATAACGTTAAATACATTTGATTGGATGGAACATGCACATGCACCTGCATTGGGATGATAGGGTCAAAGGTCAGACAGGGGGCTCCTTGCACAGAACGATCTCCAGCTCGGTACGGAAAAGCTTTCCTCCGTCAGACAGAGCCATGATGCTCTTCTTCGAGCTGGCCAGGCTGTCTGTGTCCACCTCCTGCTCACACACACACACACACACACACAGAGCCAGCGTCATCAAATGGAAGGATACATCAAAATGGTCATGTCTGAAAGACAGCTCTAGCCTTCAAATTGTGTACGACGACATATTTAGCTAGCAAACATGCGATTTAACCGAAACGATGACGGCTGTATGAATTCGTTTATCGCTCCACTCGACATTTATGTTACCTGTTACTTGTATGGACTGCTTCTGAAGCATCTGACACCAGCTAGCCACCAGCTAGGTTTAGCTGGTTAGCATATCTTCCTTCCTTATGTACTGACTAGCTATCTCTGCTAGCTCTCCCGTCTCCTGCGTCACCTCTTGACCCACATTACCTCACAGACTGCTGATGAACGAATTGCCAAAGGTCTTCAGATGTTTCCTCACTACGCATCGACATCATGCTAGCACAAACTCCTCCTTATAATTATTTACACAAAAGCAGAATTTTTTAAATCAAATGAATAGAAAATATTACCATATTGTGTTTTTGGTACAGATCCTTCAGCAGCGCATCCAGCTCCTGTTCATCTATGTAACCGTTTCCATCCTGAAGGAATAAAATAAGATCTTCAGATGGAAGAAAGGATTCGAATAAATGGGGGAATGAAACTGACAGAATTGAATCTGAATGCTGGATCACAGTCTGGCAGCAGAGGGACTTTTCCCAGAGGAGGATTTCTCACCTTATCGTAGAAAGTGAAGATGTCGTCGAACTCATCTGAGGACAGTTTGAAGCTCTAATAAAGACCAGAGGATACAGGATGAGTTGTTGAAAACATCAGTCATTTTTTCTGCAACATCATTGTTTTGTACTGACTCAATAATTCAGAAGCAGGATTCACGTGTTAAAGACGTTTCCACAGTACTGGATGTTACATAAATCTTCACACAGAAAGTGTGTTTTATCTCCATGAACATCTGGATTTTAAGGATTATCTTAATCTGCGGTTCCGGCAAGCACTATATAGATTCGTCTAGAAGCAGCAGAGACAAGATCTCTTTTCTGGTTAATATTTCATTGAAGTGCAGAAAGCTGTATGAAATATGAAGAGTAAAAAAGCTTTTCAGGTCAAGTTTTGATGGAGCTACAGACATGCCACTCCTCCTGAAGCCTTTAAAATTTCATACAGCGTTCTGCTACGGTTTTGATTTCAAACTTCAGGAGCTGTGGTCTGAGGGGCAAAATGCTACCATATTGTGGTAAGTAACAAACACACATATATATAAAAGACATGCTTCTTGTGGTCTGAGTTGGTTTTGGTGGAAAAAACCAAACCCAGACTCACTGCTGAAGAACTGGATGCTGGAGATTTTGATCAGTTCTTAGTGAGTTTTCTAGCACCAGAGTAACCTTCACATCATGATTACTTTCACTGTTAAAATGATATCCATGTGATTTCTCACACTCGGTGTATTTCCCCTGTTGATGTTTTCACAGACTGAAAGAGAAAATTCCGAAGTCATTTACAAAAAAAGTAGAACTGTGTGTTTACCTGGAACCTGAGCAGGAAGTTCTCTTGTACTGGAAGCAGCCTGGAGACAAATGAATATATTTCCTCATAATTATAGCAACATGACATTTAGCTTATTGCTTAAGCTTCCTCATGTCTCTCAGCCTGTAGCTTATGTTGCATTTACATTTCTAGCGTTTGGTAGATACACTGATCCAGAGTGACTTACATTTTGATCTCATTTTTTACAATTGAGTGTTAAAGGCCTGGCTCAGGGGCCTAACACTGGCAGCTTGGTGGACCCGGGATTTCAACTAACAACCTTCTGATCAGTAATCCACCACCTTAACCACTCAGCTACCATATACACTATATTGGCAAAAGTTTTGGGACACTGCTCCAAATCATTGATTTTAGGGGTTGGACTCGGCCCCTTAGTTCCAGTGAAAGGAACTCTTAATGCTTCAGCTTCATACCAAGACTTTTTGGACAATTTCATGCTCTTTGTGGGAACAGTTTGGGGATGACCCCTTCCTGTTCCAACATGACTGCACACCAGTAACCAAAGCAAGGTCCATAAAGACATGGATGAGTCCTGACCTCAACCCCATAGAACACCTTTGGGATGAATTAGAGTGGAGACTGTGAGCCAGACCAAAACTGGGACTGGGTTTAGGAGTGTGTTAATGGGAATTTTTGACTATTCCTCTAGAAGAGCATTTGTGAGGTCAGGCACTGATGTTGGACGAGAAGGTCTGGCTCACAGTCTCCGCTCTAATTCATCCCAAAGGTGTTCTATGGGGTTGAGGTCAGGACTCTGTGCAGGACAGTCAAGTTCCTCCACACCAAACTCACTCATCCGTGTCTTTATGGACCTTCCTTTGGTCACTGGTGTGCAGTCATGTTGGAACAGGAAGGGGTCATCCCCAAACTGTTCCCACAAAGAGCATGAAATTGTCCAAAATGTCTTGGTATGAAGCTGAAGCATTAAGAGTTCTGGAGCATTAAGAGCACTGGAACTAAGTGGCCAAGCCCAACCCCTGAAAAACAACACCTGAATTCAAGGATTTAGAGGGGTGTCCCAAAACTTTTGGCAATTTAGTGTAGCTGTTTCCTGTGTCCAGAGTTTCATGTGTTAATAATCCAGTGGCTTGTGAAGCCACAGCATTGTTTTGGTTGCATGCAGTGACACAGAAGCAACTAATGAACCGCTTAACTTCACACGAGCTGATAAACAAACAGAGTGGAGAAGTCGTTCAATTCATGTGCAGTCACTAGGTGAACACACACACACACACACACACACACACAATGACTCACCTGGCCATCTCAGACAGTCCCAGTTTTCCATCACCGTTCAAGTCAAACATCTTCAGCTGTATATGAAACATAACAGTAAATCATTTTACACTGTGTGTGTGTGTGTGTGTGTGTTAAATCATACACAAATGTGTTGTTGAATTTGCTTAACCAAAATGACTACATTTCAAACTCCCGGACTACAGTTCTCCCATGATCCTCAGCATACGTGATCTCATCACATGATTTCCAGTCAAGCTCCTACCCACATTCAGACTCATCTGATTACTGATGACACTCACCGGTTCATCAGCGTCTTGCTCTAGTGTTTGTTATCTTCCTGGTCTGATTAGTGTTCTAGGTGTTTACCTGCTCATGTAGGTGGTTAAGGTACTAACATGTGATCATCTGGCTGGGTCAGGAAACATCATTTGATGATCTTCATGTCTGTTTGGATGGAGATTCCCGTTATGCTGGAGAGAGGTACGTTCATTTGGGTTTCTCATGTTGTTTCAGTGGCTTCAAACCTTTTTCTGTTGTTTTATGCCAGCGACTATATCACCTGAGTGTATCAGTGTACGGCTTCAATCCCATGTAAATTTCAGTTTGTTATCAGGTGTGTGTGTTCTGAGGTTAAGGAAACACCTGTTAGTTACAGCTAAAGCAAAGCAAATGTTGTACTTTACCACTTTACTACTTTAAAGCCGTTTATTGTTCGGAATAATCACATGACCAGGGTGATTGGGATTTATAGTAAAGTGATTCTGGACATGGCTGAGCTGGCACCAGGTTCACAGGCCGATTCCTGGTTGTACTTCCTTCCTTTGCCCTGTATGTGGTGATGGAGAGTCAGTCACTCACTTCATCAGCTCCTTGTTTTTCTCTTCATTAAAGACGAGGCTCTGAATCAGCTGGAGATCTGGTTCTGAGAATCTTGCTTGAATCAAGTAGCCATAAAAACGTAGCTAGGAGAGGTCAGTCATATTTGTTTTTTGTAGGGTGTGTAAGGTTTCAGCTGACTATATTTACATTTATATTTACATTTGGCTGATGTCCTTATCCAGAGTGACAGCCAGTGATTCAGCTGTTCAGACATCTAGAGGAAGTTCATTCCACCACCTTGGGGATCTCAGGCCTTCCTTGCACTGAGAGATGGTTTGACCTGTGGAGCTGAGGGAGTGTGGTTCAGTGATAAGAGCTTTGAGGTAAGAGGGAGCTGGCCTGTTTTTGACTTTGTAGGTGAGCATACATTAGGCATAATATAATGACCACCTGCCTAATATTGTGTTGGTCCTCCTTTTGCTGCCAAACCAGCCCTGACCCATCGAGGCATGGAGTCTACTAGATCCCTAAAGGAGTGCTGTGGCACCAAGATGTTAGCAGCAGATCCTTTAAGTCCTGTAAATTGTGAGGTGGGGTCACTTTTGATAGATACTGACCACTGCAGACTGGGAACACCCCACAAGAGCTGCAGTTTTGGAGATGCTCTGATCCAGTGGTCTAGCCATCACAATTTGGTCCTTCATCAAACTCGCTCAAATCCTTACTCTTGTCCATTTTTCCCGCTTCTAACACATCAACTTTGAGGACAAAATGTTGACTTGCTGCCTAATATATCCCACCCATTAACAGGTGCCATGATGAGGAGATCATAAGGAGGTCTTAATCACTTCACCAGTGGTCCAAAGGGTAAGATATGATGAATGATTATGAATGCCAGGCAGAGACTCTGAGCTTCTGAGATCTATAGCTGCATTAAGCTGGAACTTTATGCTTGAATTGCTCTGTAGTGCCGTGGCTCTTAAGGTTTCGTCTTGATATGTCTGACTTTGAGCTCTGCGGTCAGGTATGTGAGTGTAATGCTGCTTTGTGACTCATAACAGCTTCTGATGAAAATGGCAAGTTCAACAAAGCCCAGGTTTTATTCTAAAAGTCTATTATTTTACATAATAATTTCTGCTCACTTTGTTCGGGGGTGCCAGTTGAAGAGCAATGAATCATACAATATGAAACACTACTGAATATAATAATCTATGTTAGTGGTGTTAATACAGAGGGTATAAAGGTGTGTGTGTGCGTGTGTACTTACTATAGTCTGTGTGTACTCGTTCATCCTTTTGTCATCATAGTGTCTGTTTGTTTTCTTCAGGAGGTCAAAGAGAAAATTCTTAATAAAAAAAAGAAGAAGAAAAGCAGTTGACTTTGGTGTGTACTGAAGGTTTATTTATAAAATCTGTTGATTATTATTTATATTTATTATTTACCTTTAGCTCGTTGGACTCAATAAACCCGCTGCGGTCCGTGTCGTATTTCCTCCAAGCCTATAAAGTGAAACACAATTTTATAAATTTTCTTTATTTTTGCGATCATCGATTACTTTGTTAGGCTAAGTCTTTTTTTTTTTTGGTGCACTGAAACACCCGGAAATATTTATATAATATAATTAATATATCATTAAAGAATAAGTACTGTAACATTGACAAACGTTATGCAGTAACACCCTTGCTACGTTACACTTCCGCAATCCACATGCTACGCACAAGGCAAGCACATTTTGTTGCTTTGCATTATTTAAAACGTCGCCTTGTTTTACCAAACACACACACATACACACACATACACACACATACATACACACACAGTTTCTATGTGCTGCAGGACATGAACTATGAATGACATGCTGCAAATAGAGCTCTTTTGATCACACACACACACACACACACACACATCATGAACTTATAAATCAGACAGCTGACTGATGAAGCCTTATTGATATATGGTAAGGAAACACTGCACTAAAACACTGTGTGTGTGTGTGTGTGTGTGTGTGTGTGTGTGTGTGTGGTACCGTCATGAATTCCATGCTGGATCCCAGGAACTGTCTGAAACACAGCAGAAAGTTTTCTTCAGTAGGCAGGACCTGAGCCAGCTGAAAGAAAGAGACGGAGAGACTCAGAGCTTGGAGTCACTACTGTTTAAAACCCCGGGGTAACTCCCAGTTTTGCCATAGTACTTCAAAAAATATATGTGACATCATACATATGCCCCACACATAAAGGAAAGGTTTTTTTTTTACTGTAGCATGTGCTTTAAGATGCATCCAGTGTCCTCAGTGGTGGTGTGTACCTTCATATCCACATGTAACCCACAGTGATGTTTTATACTAAAATTATTACACTAGTGTGATATTTACAGTGCAGTCCATCACTATAGTGTCTGCTTTTTCTCTCTCAAATCAAGGCTGGAAATGAGGCACAAACTCATCAGGTCATTTTCAACAAGAGTGATGGACACTCTTCTCTCCCTAGCATCTGATGGTGACACTATCAGGATGTGATTTGCTTTCAAGGGAGCTTGGAGAAACATCTCCGAAATGGGATGAGTTTAATTAGGATGGAGGGTCAGGGTTCAAGCCACCACTAAGCTCCACTGTTAACCCTCTCTGCTCCATGGGTGCTGTATCATAATAATAGTCTTTATTTGTCACATATACATTACAGCACAGTGAAATTCTTTCTTCGCCTATCCCATTCTTGGGGTTGGGGGTCAGAGCACAGGGTCAGCCATGATACAGAGAGCAGAGAGGGCCTTGCTTGACGGCAACTTGGCGGTGCTGGGACTTGAACCCCTGATCTTCCAGTCAACGACCCAGAGCCTTAACCACTTGAGCCACCACTGTGCTGTAATGTATGTGTGGTGAAAATAAAGGCTTCTTGCCCTTAGTTCTTTTTTTAGAAGACCGTAAGGTAAAACACACACACACACACAAATCAGCCTTCACAACTTCTACAGCCCAAAGCATATCCAAATCTAGCTGCTCCGCCCTGGGCATCGTTCGGACACATCCTGCACAGCACACACTCGTCTTCCATGACAGAAACATATTTCATGCCCTCTGTTATCTCTTCCTCTCTTACTGAAAAGCCAACGGTGCTGAACCACTGAAGAGAAAAACTCTTTATACCCTGGACACCAAAGCTCTAACAGCCATCTGTCCACTTAACCCTCCGCTCTGTTCCCTACTTAGAAACAGTAGAAATATTAAAATCAGGTCATTTTGAAATGGTAGGTTACATACTGTGTGGAATTGTAGTGATGAGACAAGATGGAGGATCATCAGGGTGGTTTCCTAGAGGAGGTTCCCTTTTCCTCATTTCCTTGTCCTTTGCCTCGACTTCATGATATAATCATTAATCATTACTGTAATGCTTACTAACATGCTGTACCACCAGGGCAGTTCCCTTCCGGCGCTAGCAGAGACCTCATGTTGTACTAAGGCTTCGTAACAGTTCATGTTAAAGCTAAGATCTACTCAAGCGCTGATACTGATTTTAATTAAGAATAAAAAATAACTTGAGTGTGGATTCTGTTTCCTGTTGATTACCTGATGATGATCAACAAACAATCCAGGCTTCCTGTTCAACACAAGACAACACTGGTGCATTTCCTGACCAGAGAAACAGCTTCACATATCTTGATGTCACTCCCCAAAATCAGATTTTTCCAGTTTTACATTCAGAAATACGGCAAAACAAACGTTTGCTCAGTGTACTATGTCTCTCCAGGGCTCTGAGAACACACACCTGGCTCTCAGTGCATTTACGGCGAGGATGGAGCTCCGTCACATAGACAGTAAGGTAGTAGATGGAGATGTTGTTGATGTTGTAATGATCTCAGACACTCACATCCCTGTTTGTGCAATCAGCTTACAGATGCAGGACTTCATGTTTAAACCCTCTGACTACAGAGGTCTGCAGTTTACCCGTGTATTAACCTTTTCTGCACCATAACAACGATTCAGATAAATCAGGAGATATCAGGATCACACCGAAAGGTCAGGTCTTTACCAGCAGCCCCTATAATCCTCTACACAATCAAATTATTAGTCAAATACAGTATAATCTCAACAAAATCTGCCGCAAACCCATCTGTCACACAGGCTGCTGTATGTTCTTGCATGTTCTTTCTTACTGGTTATCACTTTTATGCCCGACGAGAACCAACACAGATAATTCAACACCAGATTAATGATGGATGTTCCACTCTGGGTTAAGTGATTTATAACTCGGAGAGTTTCAGATAAACAACTTCAGTTTTCCTTCCCAGTTTCCACTGGGTTGCTCCCAGTCCTGGAGATCCAGTGGCCTGGAAATCAGGGCTGGTGTACGCCTGAGTAAACTAATCCCCTAATGCTCTAAGGAGATTTTACAGTGCTTAGTGAAATATGTTAGTATGCTTTACAGCATTTTTTCAGGCTCTGATCAGATATCATACAGTGTCTTATCCTTTTTCCCCTTTACTTTTTCCTCCTTCTTCACTTATCTCCCTTCAGTACATCCCTTTCTTGAGTTTGTTAAAATTGTCCTGCAGAAGATTTGATAAGCAAAGGATTAGTCAGAGGGAAGAAGTTAATGCCTGGGTTAGCTAGCTAGCTAGGTCATCTTGTGAAAACTGCTAGCTACAGGAATTCTTCTTGAAAAAATCCTCCAAATATATCTGCAGCATATTCCTCTGTTTATATTTGCCTTTCATGTCATCCCACTGATATATCCTGATGACTGCGTTGAAGCTAGCTGAACCTTCATCACGATAGAAAAGTGAACTAAGGAGTTTTTCCTCGCCACGGTCGCCTCAGGCTTGCTCACTAGGGATGAGTTAGTCTAACATCTAGGACTTTTGCACTTATGTTTTTTGTTTCTTATGTTCTGTAAAGATTTGAGACAATGTCCATTGTTAAAAGCGCTATACAAATAAAATTTAATTGAATTGAACTAAATCGATGCTGCTTATTGTTTGGTCTATTTATTTTGAACTTTATTCATTAAAACAGCTTGTAATTGAACTACGTGTGAGCGAGATATCTAGTTTACCTTTCTCTACTACAAATAGGCACATATATAAACTAGAAAGGCACTGAGCTGTGTAATATTTGTGTAATATTTTTTTTCTATACAAAGCAGGAGATGTCATTAAAATCCATTCATTTTCATGTCTACGCGATACAATTTTATGCAAATGAGGTGTGACCGAGTAAAGCTCCGTGGTTTTGTTTTAACAAATGATTTACCTTTCAGATCTTTCCTCCCGCTGTGTTAAACTCGTTTCTGCTCAGATGGTGTAACATGAGTGCTGCATGTCTTTGAACAGTCTGTGATGCTTGGCCTGGATTCTGCCTCACTTGTGAGACCCTCTGGATAAATATGTTACAGATGAATAATTGAATGTATGCAGTGTTTGAATGCCTGCGCGCAGGCGGTGTCAGAAATGTTCACGAGGAAACTCATCCATGTGGAACTTGGTAGACGAAGGAAAAACAGGGAAGTGGAGCGAGATATGCGATCTCTTTCTGGATTAGTGGCTTTCGTTTTCGAGCATCAGCAACCTCTCACTCATCTGTCCGCTTGCTCTTTGATATCTGAGTGAGCTTTAAGCGCTGACCCCAATAACCATACTGGAATAAAAAAGCTGTTAATCCAGGCACAGTGTCAAGGAAACACTTAGGACTGGGAATCATTAATGGGTTTAATTTGGTCCCCAATAGCCTTAGTGGTGCATTGTGATGTTCTGGGACAGTAACCTTGTAAATCTTTTTATTACAAACACTCACATCTGTGTGAGAATAAAGTCCTCTCCTCCACCCGTCCTCCACCCATCCACTCCATTCCCACCTTCTCTCACAGTAAATGCTGCAGATTAATGCTGCTACGCCTGTTTAAACTGATCAGAAAAACGATCATAAATATGTTGTTTTTTAACACAAATCAGACGCCTTTGTAGAAGTCAGTCGTGGTTACAGGAGGGATATTAGGAGGGATCATTGGTCATAGGGATTCAAGTGTCATCACAGTGAATTTGGTTTGCTAACTAAAAAAATTTAAGCAGGTTTAGCTTGCAAGTTAGATACCATGCCCATTTTAGCTAACCTACCATCTGCGTCAAGAAATAAGCTAGCTAATGCTAGATCGTTAAGTCACATTTTTATTGACCAGTTTAGCTAAATCTGCTTGAGCTTACAAATTGTTTCACAGTGTCTGTCAATGCTACGATGGTCTCTAACTGTAAAGCCATGGCTCACGGCTTGAACGTGTCACAAAGCGTCAAAGCTGTGAGCATGAAGAGAAACCATGAGAGTGTTAACACTCTGAACTCCAGGAGAATTTCCCGAATCAAACTGATTGAATCTTTGGACAAATTCTAATTGCTAGGTCTGCTGCTGTAGTTTCAAATCAGAGCAGGGCTCAATTTCCATCAAGGTTGTTGTTGTTGTTCTTTCAGCTGCTCCCTGTTCGGGGTCGCCACAGCGGATCAATTGAACCGCATGTTTTTTTTATTTGGCACAGATTTTACGCTGGATGCCCTTCCTGATGCGCCATTTTATCCAGGTTTGGGACCGGCTTCCATTTTATCCTGGTTTGGGACCGGCTTCCATTTTATCCAGGTTTGGGACCGGCACTGAGAGTTAACTCTTCAGTGACTAGGTTAGTGACCAGGAATCTAACCTGGACAATGAAACCATGGGATTCTGTATGTGACCCTCGTACGCAGTGTAATTTTTGGGGGGGACGTTCTATCCGTCTATAAAGTGAGGCATCATTTGTTTGAGAAGGAGCTTCATGCTCTCGACCTCGCTGTGTTATTGACCATATCACCCTCAATCTTTAATTCATGTGGTGCTGGCCTCACCTTTTACATTGTACAAGATTTTGATTTTTTCTCACAAAATTATAAAAATGATGATGATGATGTACCTCTGACATCTCGATCTTCCCCTCAGTGTTTTTCTCAAATTTCTTCATGAACTCCTGCATCTTCTCTTTTAAAGCTCCATTCGCAGAATCCTTAAAAACACAAACATGAATTTGAAGGATTGCACTGGAATGTGTTGTGCAGATGTTTTCAAATCCCAGAACTGCTGAACATTTTATTATCTATCTTGTTCTATTCTGTAGTGCTTATCCTACATAGGAACCTGGAGTACCAGAAGGTATCCTGGACAGGGTACTGACCCATCACGAGGTATAATCACACACACATACACATTCTGGATATTTCAGTGATGCCAATTAGTCTACAGCACATGTCTTTGGAGTGGTGGAAACACCCCTGAAGCACAGGGAGAACGTGTAACTCCACATACACACACAGGGAGGAGGCAGGAATCGAATCCTGGAGGTGTGAGGCGAACATGCTAACCGCTAATCCACCGTGGGGGTAGAACTGGGAACTTGGGATGGATTTCAGGACAACTTCTAGCTCAATAAATGGAGAGATGGAAAATATAAGGAGTTAATAAGGAGATTTCAGAAAAGTTTTCCTTCCTGATCTCAGTTATTTTAAAATCCCATGATGGCTGATAGAACCAGTTTTTAGCTCTGCTTCATTCATTTGTCCACTTTTATAGACAGCATCAAAAGCAGATAAGTAAGTGGGTTTGAGATATCTTAACACGGTGTAGGTTGAAGCCTGTGTGTTATGTGTGTGGTGCTCAGTACTCACCGTGTTGGTTCCCCAGAGCACAGTCTCCAACTCCCGGAAAAAGCTCTCCAGCTCCTTTCCTTCAATCCAGCCATTTCCTAAGAAGCGTCATGAAAGTTGTAGGTTTATATTTCTTTCCACATGTCCAGAGAAGCATCATATTGAATCTGGAAAACTTTCTTCTTCCAGATATGTCCAGAAAGGAAGATTTTAACTCACGTATGTTATATAAATATTTATAAATTGTTTCATAAAGAAAATAAATCAGCTCCATCGAAATGCCTTCTTGTGGTAGTGATTGTGAAATGTCCTTTTTTGCATAATTTCCCAATAACTGAGCAAACCCTCAGGCTCACCACCAAAGGGTATTCACTATGGCTTTCGTCTGTATGTATGTGTGTGTGTGTGTGAACACTAGTGCGTAAAGGTTAATATCAATGTGAGGATTTCCTGTCATTCATTTTACTTTGGTTAAGTACCAACTGCATAATAAAGATACTCTAAAGATAATGACATTCTTTGCTAGCAGTCGTGGATGATGGACTCTGTATTATCAGATGCAACATGAACGAATATTTCATCTCCCACTCCGAGTCCCTCAGGCACGTCCATGGAGGATGTGCAGACTCAGCATCCAGAGAGATAAATCTGTTTAATAAAATTAATGATCATAAAAAAAAAAAAATGATTCCTCCTGAAAAGTATGACTGATCCTTCTTTATTTCCATTCGAAATGCTATTTTAGTCAAATCGGCTAGAATTCTTTTTAAATTATGGATAACCCCAGGGCGAGGAGAACATGCTCAGCATTTAGCCTATATTTAAATTTTAAATAATAATAAAAAAAAATACTATTACTGCAAAAAATAAAATAAAATAAAATGCAAAGAAAAAAATTTAAATAATGCAAGGAATTAAAAGAAAACAATTCTGTTTGCTTCTTTATTTATTTATTGATTTATTTATTTGCTTTTCTATTAGTCAATATATTTTATTATAATTTTTGTTTAAAAGTTTACTTTTTTTTTACAATTTAGTCATTATGCCTCACTCACCGTGGCGGTCAAATCGTTCCCACACGCTGATGAAGTGGTCAGCAGTCATTTCAGCCAGGTGCAGGTGCTGTGGGGTTACTGCCATCACTGTAGCTTTCTCTTCTTCCTGGAGATGATCCTTTATTCTTTCAGTTACTCTGCAGGACCGGAGTGTGTACTGCTCCGTCTGGGACAGAAGCTTATAACCCCTCACACCTCCTCCTCCTCCTCCTGGGGGGGGACCATCCCCTTCCTCCCCCTCTATCAGATTAAGCAGTTAAGAATGAAGTTAATTCATATTAAGAATGATGCCTTTATGGAGTTTTGAATTGCTCTGCTTTATTATAACCTGATTGATGTGTATTAAATCTTGATGCTTTCCTATCTGCACATGCCCAGCTCCATCAGGGTTAACAATTAACAACAAAACAACAAAATAATTCTGTGGAGGTGTGGCCTCCGCACCTGTCAGTCAAATGGAGGTGTGGCCGCTGTCTCTAGTGGAGGTGTGGCTTCTACATCTGTTACTCTAGTGGAGGCATGGCTTCTACATCTGTTACTATAGTGGAGGTGTGGCTTCTACATCTGTTACTATAGTGGAGGCGTGGCTTCTAGTTCTGTTACTATCCTGGAGACGTGGCTTCCACTTCTTCTACCATAGCGGAGACGTGGCTTCTACATCTGTTACTGTAGTGGAGGCATGGCTTCTACATCTGTTACTATAGTGGAGGTGTGGCTTCTACATCTGTTACTATAGTGGAGGTGTGACTTCTACATCTGTTACTATAGTGGAGGTGTGGCTTCTACATCTGTTACTATAGTGGAGGCATGGCTTCTAGTACTGTTACTATACTGGAGACGTGGCTTCCACTTCTTCTACCATAGCAGAGACGTGGCTTCTACATCTGTTACTATAGTGGAGGTGTGACTTCTACATCTGTTACTCTAGTGGAGGTGTGGCTTCCACTTCTTCTACCATAGCGGAGACGTGGCTTCTACATCTGTTACTGTAGTGGAGGCATGGCTTCTACATCTGTTACTATAGTGGAGGTGTGACTTCTACATCTGTTACTCTAGTGGAGGTGTGACTTCTACATCTGTTACTATAGTGGAGGTGTGACTTCTACATCTGTTACTATAGTGGAGGTGTGACTTCTACATCTGTTACTATAGTGGAGGCGTGGCTTCTACATCTGTTACTATAGTGGAGGCATGGCTTCTAGTACTGTTACTATACTGGAGATGTGGCTTCCACTTCTTCTACCATAGCAGAGACGTGGCTTCTACATCTGTTACTATAGTGGAGGTGTGACTTCTACATCTGTTACTATAGTGGAGGTGTGACTTCTACATCTGTTACTCTAGTGGAGGTGTGGCTTCTACATCTGTTACTATAGTGGAGGTGTGACTTCTACATCTGTTACTCTAGTGGAGGTGTGGCTTCTACATCTGTTACTATAGTGGAGGTGTGACTTCTACATCTGTTACTCTAGTGGAGGTGTGACTTCTACATCTGTTACTATAGTGGAGGCGTGGCTTCTACATCTGTTACTATAGTGGAGGCGTGGCTTCTACATCTGTTACTATAGTGGAGGCATGGCTTCTAGTACTGTTACTATACTGGAGACGTGGCTTCCACTTCTTCTACCATAGCAGAGACGTGGCTTCTACATCTGTTACTATAGTGGAGGTGTGACTTCTACATCTGTTACTCTAGTGGAGGTGTGGCTTCTACATCTGTTACTATAGTGGAGGTGTGGCTTCTACATCTGTTACTATAGTGGAGGTGTGACTTCTACATCTGTTACTCTAGTGGAGGTGTGGCTTCTACATCTGTTACTATAGTGGAGGTGTGACTTCTACATCTGTTACTCTAGTGGAGGTGTGACTTCTACATCTGTTACTATAGTGGAGGTGTGACTTCTACATCTGTTACTATAGTGGAGGTGTGACTTCTACATCTGTTACTATAGTGGAGGTGTGGCTTCTACATCTGTTACTATAGTGGAGGTGTGACTTCTACATCTGTTACTATAGTGGAGGTGTGACTTCTACATCTGTTACTCTAGTGGAGGTGTGGCTTCTATATCTGTTACTATAGTGGAGGCGTGGCTTCTATATCTGTTACTATAGTGGAGGTGTGACTTCTACATCTGTTACTATAAGGAAGGTGTGGCTTCTACATCTGTTACTATAGTGGAGGTGTGACTTCTACATCTGTTACTATAAGGAAGGTGTGACTTCTACATCTGTTACTATAGTGGAGGTGTGACTTCTACATCTGTTACTCTAGTGGAGGTGTGACTTCTACATCTGTTACTATAGTGGAGGTGTGACTTCTACATCTGTTACTCTAGTGGAGGTGTGACTTCTACATCTGTTACTATAGTGGAGGTGTGGCTTCTACATCTGTTACTATAGTGGAGGTGTGACTTCTACATCTGTTACTCTAGTGGAGGTGTGACTTCTACATCTGTTACTATAGTGGAGGTGTGACTTCTACATCTGTTACTATAGTGGAGGTGTGACTTCTACATCTGTTACTCTAGTGGAGGTGTGACTTCTACATCTGTTACTATAGTGGAGGTGTGACTTCTACATCTGTTACTCTAGTGGAGGTGTGACTTCTACATCTGTTACTATAGTGGAGGTGTGACTTCTACATCTGTTACTCTAGTGGAGGTGTGACTTCTACATCTGTTACTATAGTGGAGGTGTGGCTTCTACATCTGTTACTATAGTGGAGGTGTGACTTCTACATCTGTTACTATAGTGGAGGTGTGACTTCTACATCTGTTACTCTAGTGGAGGTGTGACTTCTACATCTGTTACTATAGTGGAGGTGTGACTTCTACATCTGTTACTCTAGTGGAGGTGTGACTTCTACATCTGTTACTATAGTGGAGGTGTGACTTCTACATCTGTTACTATAGTGGAGGCGTGGCTTCTACATCTGTTACTCTAGTGGAGGTGTGGCTTCTACATCTGTTACTATAGTGGAGGCGTGGCTTCTATATCTGTTACTATAGTGGAGGCGTGGCTTCTACATCTGTTACTATAGTGGAGACGTGGCTTCTACATCTGTTACTATAGTGGAGGTGTGACTTCTACATCTGTTACTCTAGTGGAGGTGTGGCTTCTATATCTGTTACTATAGTGGAGGTGTGACTTCTACATCTGTTACTCTAGTGGAGGTGTGGCTTCTACATCTGTTACTGTAGTGGAGGTGTGACTTCTACATCTGTTACTCTAGTGGAGGTGTGGCTTCTATATCTGTTACTATAGTGGAGGTGTGACTTCTACATCTGTTACTATAAGGAAGGTGTGGCTTCTACATCTGTTACTCTAGTGGAGGTGTGGCTTCCACTTCTTCTACCATAGCAGAGACGTGGCTTCTACATCTGTTACTGTAGTGGAGGCATGGCTTCTACATCTGTTACTATAGTGGAGGTGTGGCTTCTACATCTGTTACTATAGTAGAGGCGTGGCTTCTACATCTGTTACTCTAGTGGAGGCGTGGCTTCTACTTCTTTTACCATACTGGAGACATGCCTTCTACATCTGTTACTCTAGTGGAGGCGTGGCTTCTACATCTGTTACTCCAGTGTAGCTTCTACATCTGTTACTATAGTGGAGGCGTGCCTTCTACTTCTGTTACTATAGTGGAGGCGTGGCTTCTACTTCTATTACTATAGTGGAGGCATGGCTTCTACTTCTATTACTATAGTGGAGGCGTGGCTTCTACTTCTGTTGCTATAGTGGAGGCCTGGCTTCTACTTCTTTTACCATAATGGAGGCGTGGCTAATAAATACAATAACACTGGATCACTAGGTCATAGATTTAGAATACCATCCGCCTAAAACTCTGTTCCACTTCAAGTCTGACCAGGATGATGACCAGTGAGTTTGTTTCTTTACTTCACAAAGGCACAAAGTTTTCTTTTACTTCGTCAAAGGCTAATGCATCAAACATGTACCAGAAACTCATGGTCACCTGATTAGCATCAAGTACACTGAATAAAGTTCCTTCTTCTTCTACATTTGATGATTATATCTTTGCACCCAAATGCTGAACAGAACTTGTCCATTCTGTGTATAAACTGGTTCAAAGTATTCTGAAGATGTAGCATGTAGCTAGGCTAATGCATTAAGATTCACTGCTACATTCCTGCAGATGTTACCTATGCAGCAGAGGCTCTTCCAGGTTTTCCTCTTTTAATTCCAAATACACTACTGCCCCCTACTGTTAAGGAGAGGTATTTCAATCTTTCAGTCTTTAAAAACAAGTACGTATCATATGATTTTCTGGTACTTTAATATGTCCAGTTCTAACAGGTAATGAAACAGTGGACATGTTACCAGTGTGTGTGTGTGTGTGTGTGTGTGTTTTACTGTGTAGTGATGAATCTTTGTGCCATTAGTAGTTTTCATTTTATTATAGAAGTGTCTTCACAGTCAACAGCTTACTCAACACGTCTAATGAGCGTTTATTTTTATTTGTTTTTGAGTAACATGTTGATATGTTGAAGTACCCGAGACCACGTTTTTAATTACACCAAGCCAGACGACAATTATGAAATCCAATCTGTTATACTTT
Organism: Hemibagrus wyckioides; assembly: GCF_019097595.1. NCBI lineage: Eukaryota > Metazoa > Chordata > Actinopteri > Siluriformes > Bagridae > Hemibagrus > Hemibagrus wyckioides. Next base: position 23,375,003 of record NC_080719.1, read on the forward strand.
GTTCTGCCGAAGGCTTGTGTAGGTTTCTGTTCTTTGATAAATGAATCCAGACAATGTGCCAAGTCATGTACCTCAGCAATTATGAGTGATTTTCTGAATGACATAATGACATGGCATCTCATTTAACATTTAATTGGATCACTCAATCAAACGAGCCTGGCAGATCAGACGAGTTTGATGGTACCGATTACCGTGACTTACTGAAGGAACGTGTTTGTCGCAGGGTCATGTCTTCACAACACAAAAGGGAAAATGATGGAAGTCATTTAATATATATTTAAGTCTAATATAAAAGACATAAGTGTTTGGTCTTTATGGACCAAAGCAAGGTCATGTTGGAACAGGAAGGGGTCATCCCCAAACTGTTCCCACAAAGAGCATGAAATTGTCCAAAATGTCTTGGTATGAAGCTGAAGCATTAAGAGTTCCTTTCACTGGAACTAAGGGGCCGAGTCCAAGCCCTGAAAAACAACACCTGAACTTAATGATTTGGAGGGGTGTCCCAAAACTTTTGGCAATATAGTGTAGATCATAGTGTTTTATTGTTATTTGATCTCACAACTGAATGGTTCTGAATTTCCTTATGTCGTCTCTTTTGAGGATAAACGCATTATTATTTTTTTATTCTTTAATGGCAATCAACAATAAATAAATATTATAGTTTTATTATTATATAACTATTATTATTATTATTATTATTATTATTATTATATATTTAGGATTAACATAAAGGTATGATTTAATTATACTCTAAAAATTATCATTTATCATTATTATCATTGGATTAATAATGTGTTTTATTATTTGTTCTTTAATGGAATTCAACATCATAAAAGTGCAAGCACTGGACGGGCAGCTGTTGTGAAGTGTCAACGCGGCAGTGTGTGTGTGTTTATTATATATATATATATATATATATATATATATACACACACACACACACTGCTTATAAAATCTAAAATCTATTAATCAATTGTACTCAAACGAATGTATTCTGCTACAGAACCATTTGTTTGAAAAATGGAAATGTCCTTCAGTGGATGACACCAGAAATATTTTGTATGGAAATAATAACAGACCACATGTCCAAAAATAAACTGCTTTTATTAAACAAAAGGCAGTTAACCAAAATATAATAGTGAAGGCATCTTTAGTACCAGGTTCAGGTACTTTAATCAACATAAAATAGATTTCATATAAATAAATGTAAAACTTAATACACTGCATTCAATCAGAACTATTCTCTATTTTCTCAAACAAAAAGCTCTCCACACACACACACACACACACACACACACACACACACACCCCTCAACCATGGAAAAGAAAAATATGGATCCCAAAGAACAGAGTTGACACTGCCCCCAGTGAGGGAATGAGACACGGTCACTGCGAGTGGACAGACATAAGGACAGAGCCGTCCGAAGAAAGGAATAACACACCACACACTCCATGCTGCATGCTGAGGCATGGTGTGATGGATCACAGCATCACTGTTACACCCTGAAGTGTATTATTTCTGTAGAACACTGCGGTGTGGGGTGTGTTATTCCGCTTATACCACAGGCATTTGTGGTGAAAAACTACTACAATGATTCATTTATTCACGAACACGATTGGTCTCCTAACATCTGAGGTTACATGAAGCGTCCACGTACAAGTCCTTGTGTTTGAGCTGTTGCTATGGAAACACTCGTGCGTTAGAGCGAGCGAGTCACTCCTCACCTTCTGACCAATCAGACTCCAGAATTCAATCACGCTGGGGTATAAACTGTGTGTAGTGTCTGTGTGAGAGTGTAGAAAAAAATAGTAAAAAAGTAAACAAAAGCCCTGAGGAATGGGAGTGATGGACAGTATTTTCTGTCTTTTAGAGTAAATAAAGTTTTAATCAATTTCTCTAGATGAGGAATCCGTAAGGCCTTCATAAGCCAAGCCAGTAGCGGAGACGTAAGAGCCACGGAGAGAGGCTATTATCGGTTCTGCTCTGGCGGTAGAAGTAAATGGAGCTGCTGCCTCAGTACCGTGTTGTTAAGGTTGGTCAGAAAGTGAGGCAGTGAACCTCTAATCAGTTCTTCCATCGGAGCAAACTGCAGAAGCTGCCTGCCAGGTTCTAACGTTCTCATTCGATCCAGGACCTCCTGGAGGATGGTGTTGATCTGGGGTACTGAGGAGAATCCCACACAGAGCAGCACGACAGGTGGGCCGCAGACAGAGCGACGGAAACCGATGGAGTGGAAGCATAGGTGGAGTGCGAGGACCAGAGATGCGGTGAAGCGGGTCAGAGCCGAGCACAACGGAACCACCAGTGCCGATCCTTCGGAAAGTCCACACAGAGCTGCGGACACACTGCTCAGAAGCTTGTGTTGATGAAGCGGGTCTCCGTCGTGCAAAGTGGAAACACACGTCTCAGGGTAGGAAGGACCTGGACAGAACTGCAGCTTGGTTCCTGAAAGTGGTAGATCCTGCCATGACGGGTTTCCAACCAACACCACGCAAGAAGCAACATCTGGAATGCTGCAGAATTCATTTAATATGGATGCAGGATATGAAGTCCCGACAGAGCAAGATCTGCATTCTGGTGTGTTTTTAGCCTGTTCCTTGGTAACCAGCGTGCGTTCATCTAAAGCTTCATTTAACAGATCCAATAGCTCCGGATCACAGAAAGCTGAGCTGCGTACTTTCGGGAGTGCTGCTCCTATATGACTAAACCATGCGTTTAAGTCACACTCCGCCACAGGACCAGTCAGTACAAAATGATGTCCTTCCTCACACTGAAAATGTTCCTCTATCCATGCTCGGTACGGTCCATGTGCAAGACGCTGCCTCCATTCTTTAAACTGCATCTCCTTGCGCTGGTTAAATGATCCCATCTGCTTCCTCTGGCACTGTTTCCCCCACGCCAGCAAGCCGCCTCGGCACACCCAGCGCTTGCGTGATAAAGACTGCACCTGAAAACGCTGCACATAGAACTGCGCAGCACATTCTCTGAGCTGATCTAGACGCTTGCGTTGCTCAGCGGTCATACTGCTAAAGAGATGCAAGTTCTCCTGGATGGTGTTGATCTGCAGCTCATGGAAAAATGCGCAGATTTCCTCATGCTGCCTGAGGAAAGAGCTGGGAATGCAGCTTTTTGGAAACAGTGCTGCTGTGGAAATGATATCCGGACCGTAACTGCGGATGAGCTTCGAGAGCAGCGGCCGGATGTGGTCTTTGGATTGGAAGTCCAAACACACAACGTAGACCTCAGAATTCCCGGATTTACTAGTTGCGGGTTTGAAGACATTTACTGAGCGAAAGCAGCACGCAAGGAGGTAAAGCAGGCAAATGGACGAATGCTCAAAAAGCGTGAACATCTTCAAGACAAACGAGCCTCCGGGAGCAAGTAAGAGTAGAGCACACACGGTTTCACAGTACTGCAGAGGAGCCACTAAACTCTCCTGCTCTCCCGGGTCTCCCTGACAGTCAAAGCTTCCGTCCGCCGTGACCAAATCCACTCTGCGCATGTTACTAACAAACACCTGCAGCTCCAGCAAATGCTTCTGAAGCATGATGTCGCCGGTGTTGTCCGAGCCGAAAAACCACCAAGGAAGGGTATGCGCAATGAGTCTGTCATCTGCGATCGTGCAACTCCGAGCATTGGCTTCGTGATACGGGTTGAGCGTGTTAGCAACCCAGGTCCAGTCACAGTACAGCCTGCTGGTTTGGAGGAAGTGATTGAGAGCAGAAATAAAGGCTCCAGGAGCTTCACACAAATGAACCGAGTTGAATTCGCCGTTTTGCAGAGCCGTTTCCGATAGGAGCTTGAAGGTTCCTTGGATCTCGTAGAATTTAGCCCAGGCCTGAGTGCAAAGTTCTGCATTGGTGGTCTCCCTGAGGTGGGATGTAATGATACCTGCTCTGTTGGTGGAGCAAGTGTGCTGGTGCCACACAGACAAATCTTTGTCACTCAGTCGATCCTTCACCTCGTTCAGGGAGTTTTTCAGAGCCTGCAGGGGTGGATGACTCCATGGCTGGTCACAGAGCGCCACGCTGTGGTCAGGTAAGCACCATTCGCATCCAGGTGGAGCAGAGTACTCTCTCACTTTACTAAAAAGCTGCTTCACCTCGTCCAGAATCCCCTCGTCATGTGACTCAGGAGTGTCTGGAGGCTGTCTTTTTTTGGTGCCACGTCCCCTGCTCATCCTCAAATCCTGCAATAACTATCAAAAAGTAAACAAGTGGTCAGAAAGCAGCGATGTCCTGCAGAGTCCTGATGCACCTCATTATCTGACAGAACCAGAACACATGACTGCAGTGCTTTATTTACACTTTATATTTATATTTATGGAAAACCTCAAAACAAAAGCTCATCTCAAAACATTTCTTCTACCACTCATTTAATGCAACATTGTCCATTACAATATTTTACATTTACTTTACATTTATTTTATGCCATAGCTTACAAAGTTGCTGTGTATTTACATAATAATTCGAAATTTAGTAACATACCAAATAAAGTTTCTTATAAAATGTCTGTTCACTTTACAACAGGTCAAAATATACCATTAAATTTAACTTTTGCTTAAAATAATTAACAAAAAGCGAACACTTTACCTAATTAGCTTTACGGTTTTATACACCGTGTCAGCCGACAGGTAACTAGCCACGCGACCGCTGTGTGAAGCGCTGACTCCGGTTTAACCTGGCAGGAAAATCCGGAGTCTCGAAGCGGGCCTGCTAAAGACGAGTCGCTAAACACATTCGGTTCTGCCTTTTAAACAGGCGGCTTTTCAACAGCATTCCTTTAAGGCAAAATATCAAATAACAACCTGTTGTCCTAAATATATAGAAAACAAACCATTTACGCATAGCTTCTCTTCGAAAACATTAAGGCCCCTTTAATACGGAGGAAAACATGTCGTTTGTGACGGAAAGGAGGGTTGCCAAATATTTCTGTCCAATTCCCCATTTATGTATAATGACTGAACGAATGAATAAATTGTAGTATAGAGGTAGTGTCTTTAATTGTGCTCAAATATATATTTTTTTTATCTTAATTAGTTTAAAATTATACTGCATTCATAAATCAGACATAGGGTACACTCACCTGTACACCTGTACATCTCAGCAATGATTCCCCTTTAATACGGAGGGCCACACGCTGTTCGGGAGGGAAAGGAGGGTTGCCAAATATTCGGACTAATTCTCAATTACATACAAAGAATGAATTGATAGATGGATTGATGAATGGATGAATGGATGGATGGGCGGGTGGGTGGATGGATGGATGTGTGAATGAATCCATAAATGGATGGATGGATGGATGGATGGGTGGATGGATGGATGAATGAATGAATGGTGCATCTTACAACAGTCAGCTCTGATTCACTCATTTCATTGGACAAGTGGCATTCCAAGAATTTAAATAAAATTCCAATTCTAACTATAGTTTGTTGCACTGAAACCATTAGTACACCTACTACAGGCTGTCAGTCAGTCTGTGTGTTACTATGGCAATACATTCTAGCTGTGGCTTCTTTAGAAACTCTTTTCATTGGTGGAGAAAGGATAAGATGCTGCCACCACCATGCTTTGCCATAGGGATAGTATTAGCCAGTTTATTAGCTTTATTAATTTCTTTTTTACCAGAGGTAGTGCTTTAAGGTCAGCCTAAATAATTCAAATTTTGTTTCTTTAGACCGGAGAATCTTTTTACTCATGCTCACCATCAGTATTTTACTCAGAAGTGCCTTCTGTCTAGTCACTGATTGATTTCTGGTTAATAGAGTATTTCTGAGATGGTTGTCCTACCAGCAGGTTCTGTGTAGCTCTGTCAGGGTGAATATTGGACTCTTGGTCACCTCCCTGACAAGGTTGACCAGACTGCCAGCTCTAGAATAGCGAACTGATGGTCAAACCCTTCTACCATTTCACATTGATGGAGTCTGCTGTGCTCCTGGGAAAATACAAAGCTTTAGAACTGGTTTTACAGTTTTGCCCAGATCTATGTCCTGATGAAATCTGAGCCTGATGTTTACCTCAACTTCATGGTTTAGGGAATTGTGGGTCCTAATACACGCAGGTGTGTGTGTGTTTTCTAAACCATTTTCTAAATCAGTCCAATCATTAACTGAATGTGCTACAGATGAACTCCTGTCAGAGCAACACAAGCAGGACACACCCAAGCTCTGTGTGTTGCCTCGGTCAAGGGTCTGAACACTGAGCTTAAACTCATGTTTTACTTTGTCATTATGGACAATTGTGTATAGAATATTATCCAAAGAAATATATTTTTTCATTCTAAAATACTTTGTGATAGAACCACTTGGAGACTATCACACTGTCTCTGAACTGCCATTGCATCAACTGCATTAAATTCAATTTATTTGTATAGCGCTTTTAACAATGGACATTGCCTCAACTTTACAGAAGTATAGAAACAGAGAAGGGAAAAAATTTATGAAGTTTAAAGTTATGTAACTATTTTATCCCTAATAAGAAGTCTGAGGCGATGGTGGTGAGGAAAAAACTCCCTGAGATGATCTGAGGAAGAAACCTTGAGAGGAACCAGGCTCAGAAGGGAACCTCATCCTCATTTTGGTGACACTGGACAGTAAATAATGTAAATGTTGATAGTGTCCTTTCTACAACAGCAACCAAGGGCTCCTGAAGAACTAATAGGTCACTGTAGTTTCTGAGATCATTATAGACTTAGCTCTAATTCCTTGCTGTCTCAAGCTGACAGATGTGGCTCTGTCCACGGCTGTCCGCTGGTCACAGGGACACTTTATAATTTTTTATACTTCTTTGAGACAATGTCTATTGTTAAAAGCTCTAGACAAGTAAATTGAATTGAAATGAATTCATTTGAAAATAGTGACAGGGTCTAGATCACTGTATACTGAGCCTTGAGTCCATATTTAGATTTTTTTAGCATTGAATTCTCTCTATACCAATCTATACTGTATCTTTACCCACATACAATTTAATCCAGATTATATTCAACAACATAATCATCAGCATTAATCACACACTGACATGTTTATAAGCTACACTTAACAAACACAAATCGCCCAAGTGTCTCTAACGGCGCTTGATGATTTAATTACGTCCATCTCAATTACTTTTAAGTCTTAGTGCAGTCAGAAATATTTTATAGCTTAAAAACAAGCAAGCGTATACATAAGTTCCTTCACATCTCTTCACTGCAGTTCACTTTTTACAGAAATGAAACTTAAAGGAAGGTTTCTCTCATATGTGGGTAGTGTGACACATAGTGAGGCAACAAAGGCAGCAAATAATTATAACTAACTGAGGAAAACAAACCCATTCAGGTGAAGCGTGAGTCACATCTTTAGAGTGAATGCAGGTATGTTACAGGTATTTTCTGTGTTAATCTGTATTCACCTGCAAACACACACACACACACACACACACAGCTAAATGTATAGATGCATAAAGACAGAGAGATGTCAAAAAGCTAGAAGAATATTATAGTAAGGACATATAAACTTTATATAACACCTCTATATAACATTTTTCATTTATACATGTTTTGTTGTTGTTGTTGTTGTTTTTCACAATAATTCACAATAGTGCAGCAATACTTCCAGGTGAGTTTACTGCTCTTTCAATGTAAGAAAAACACCGTGCTGTGATGAACAGATGGCTGGATTCACATGCCTCACCTGCCCTGGATAGAAGCGTGCCATGTAAAGTGACAAGGAGAGCTGCGGAAACTTTAGAGAAAATACATTTCTTTGAATGCTGTGTTGATGTCAGACATGACGGAACTTTAGGAATGAATGTCCTGTGACACATCTTGTAAATGAGTGTGTGGCTACTAAACAAATGTATTTCACTGATGTGAAAGCTAAATATACACCGACCAGACATAACATTATAACCACCTGCCTAGTATCGTTTTGGTCCACCTTTTGCTGCCACACCTTTGTGCTGTGGTTTCTGGCACCCAGATGTTTGCAGCACATCCTTCAAGGGGCCTCACAACTTTCAACTCTTTCACACTGATCACTGCAGACCAGGAACACCCCACAAGAGCTGCAATTTTTTGTGACTTGTGATTTCCAGTTCCAGATTTTCCTACGGTGTAAAAATACCTCATTAACATTCATTTCCTGAAAGACGAGATTAGATAAGAAGATGAATTACAAGTGAACACATGAACACACAGCAGTGTGATTTGTATGTTCTCATTCTAAATGGTGAAGGAAAACATTAAAACTATGATTTTCTTTTTATTTAAAAATACATAGCTCCACCATAGGGAAGTGTAGGAAGGTTTGTCTAATATTTATTAGCAAAGATTTCTCCATCATTTACCTCAGTGAATCACAAAGCTGCTGAACAATTAGACAGAAGCCATATTGTTCAATAACACCAGGTTTTCAGTGATTTTTTCGTGCTTTTTCTTGCTAAAGACATTGCTCTAGATGCTATCCAAAAAAAACAGGTGAGGTTTACATTTATGACATTGTAACGTAAACAGGCCGCCCACAAAATCCAGTTATTCAGGTGTTCAGCGCAATGTAAATATAACTATAGACATAACTTTGTAATGAAATCACCAGATCTGAAAGGGTTAAGTCAGGTGCACCTTCCTAGAAGGAGGAGCAATTTCATATAAATATTTTGAGCCTGAGGAGCCTGCTGTCTCTGTTTACCTGATTATCTGTGACGTGAGTAAAGCTTTCCTGTTTGTTTGCTGTCTTGAGTTTGCTTTTTTTCTTTTCACCGCAATAAGATAAGGAGTTAATAATAGAGGTTTTAATTTTTTTTAATGATTATGAAGACAGCCCTTATGTAGTAAAGAGTTAATATGCAGGCACATCATGATGTATTTTGGAAGACTTCCAATTAAATTATAGTGTAATTAGCTCAGTAAAACAAACTGGAATTACTTTTGTCCTGACTTTCGCTTGACATCTTTTGGCACCAAGTCGTTAACAGTGGTTCACTAATTTATCTATTCATGCTTACATCACTGTTTGCGTTTGGCGATATGTTGTGTGGACTTTAAGTGCTTTGGAACTGGAACACACCCTGTATGCTGTGATTAGAGATCTGTTTTTTGGGTTATTATTGAATTGTAAGTTGACTGTGGTGAATATTTTATATTCAGTGACAGACCAACTTTTATCCATTGTTTCTAATATATTATAAAAAGTGTAACTGGTCTTCAGCATTGTGCTATGTATAAACTCTGGACCAGCCATAAAAAGCACACAAATGTACACCAGTCATTATGACCACCTGACTAATATTGTGTTGGTCCCCCTTTTTGCTGCCAAAACAGCCCTGACCCGTCGAGGCATGGACTCCACTAGATCCCTGAAGGTGTGCTGTGGTATCTGGTACCAAGATGTTAGCAGCAGATCCTTTAAGTCCTGTAAGTTGTGAGTTGGGGTCTCCATGGATACTTACAGGACTTAAAGGATACTTTTGATAGATACTGACCACTGCTGACCGGGAACACCCCACAAGAGCTGCAGTTTTGGAGATGCTCTGATCCAGTGGTCTAGCCATCACAATTTGGCCCTTCATCAAACTCGCTCAAATCCTTACGCTTGTCCATTTTTCCTGCTTCTAACACATCAACTTTGAGGACAAAATGTTCACTTGCTGCCTAATATATCCCACCCACTAACAGGTGCCATGATGAGGAGATCATCGTGAATCAGAATTATACAGAATAATATGAAAATAATTTCTATATGTACACTATGTGCACTTTCGAATTTGAATAGATTTGGTAGCAGGCCACAATGATCTGAATTGTCTTTTCTGTAATTCCAGAATAAACTGGGAGCAAGAAGAAAATGAATTCATCAAAATCGAAGAGAAAAGAAAAAAGGAAAAAGAAAAAAATGGCAAATGCGTCTTCTGGTAACAGAACAACTTCTGAGGAAACCTCAGAAATCCACCAGGCCCTTTTTACTCACTCCAGCCCAGCTTTCCAGTGGGCGTCTCTGTTTGACCAAGAACACAGTCAGGAGGAACTGGAAGAAATGTTGACTACCAAACCTCACGAGTTCAAACGCTGTAAACTTAAAATGGAGAGATATGATCTGGCTTATGCCAAACCTCGCGATGATCCAACATCTATCATCTGCATCAGTGGAAGCGATGTGGGTAGATCTTTTCCTGGGGATGAGGTTTGCGTAAAGATCCTGAGCAGAGAACTTCAGCCACATCAAGGTGAAATACTGAAAGGGAAGGTCGTAGGTTTGATGGAACGATCGGAAAAATGCTGTACCATTATCTGTAGGATGGAGGGAAATAAACAACTAGTTACTCCTGTCAAAAGAAACATGACGCAGATTTGCATCCTTCAAAAAAAGCCGGACAAAGTGGAAATACGAAAGGTCAATCCCCAGAGTGATTACTGGTACACAAAGGAATATGTCAACATAACTGAGGATCAACTGTTAGTTGTCAGAGTACTGAAATGGCAAAAGGATCGTAGGTATCCTCTTGGAGTGGTTACAAAAGTTATCCCCAAGAAAGACTATTTAAATGAATTCCTGAAAATAGAACGTGGCATCGAAGGCACCCCTCCCTCTTTTCAACCAAGATGTGAACAAAATGAATCTGAAATCAGAATGGATTTCTGCGAATACTTTACTTTTACCATAGATTCCCCTGACACAAGAGACTTGGATGATGCCTTTAGTCTGAGTGACGAGGGAGAAAACTATATGATTGCTATTCACGTGACTGATGTAGCAAGTTACATTAGGAAAGACAGTAAGGAGGATCAATTTGCAAAAAAGCAAGGCAGGACAATTTACAATTTCACTGAAAGTGGTGAAACTCTTTTCATGTTTTCCAGAGAGGCAAGCGAACAACACTTAAGCCTACGCTGGGGTGAGGTCCGAAAGGCCATATCCTTGGTAACAATAGTCAACAAGGCCACCAAAATGATAGAATCCAGCTCTTTTACTCTTTCTGACATCAGGTCTCACAAACGGCTAACATATGGTGAGGTAAACAAGATAATTGAAAGTTTGGATGATAATGAGGCACCTCTTGATTTTACCCCTGAAGAAAACTGTGTTGCTGTGGTCTACTGTTTTTCCAAAGTGCTAAGGAAGTTCAGGTTGGAAGGGAGCTGGAGCAGCGGACAAAGAAAAGGAAAAGGTAGAGCCGAGTGCATGGTGGAAGAGCTGATGTGTTTCTACAACAATGCAGTGGCTGAAGAACTCATCACCAAAGACCTAACAAGAGATCTCACCCCACTAAGATGCCACTTCAAGCCAGATCCTATACTGTTGGAGCAGTTCAAAAGAAGATACGCTAGTTTTCTACCCTTCTCTTCTTATCACTCACAAATCTGTGATGTTTCAGAGGCAGCGTTTGACAAAACCAGTGAAGTGCCATTCATTTATGTCCTTACTCCTGTGTTCCAGAAAATGAAAGCTTTGGCAAAGAAAGATTACCACAAGCTGGTTCATCTTATTATATCAGATGAAATCCACCCTACACTACGACACATGGCAAATGAATTCAAGGAAATTCAGAAAAAAGCCGTCATCCTGAGGTCATGCTCCAATTTGTCCTCAAAATTAGGACATTTTGACTTGCAGCTTAATGCATACACATGGGCTTCATCCCCCATGAGACGCTATCTAGACCTGATACTTCAGAGGCTTCTCCACAGTGTGCTCTCTAAAAAGGGCCGGTTAGATTTGGATTACACGAAGGCTGAAATCGATCAGTTCTGTGATGAATGTGATTGTACCGAGGACTTGGAGTCATTAACATTCCTTACAGCCACTAAACCTAGTTCTAGCAACGTGACCAAACTGGCAATAGTGGGCCAGCTTTCTCCAGGAGCACATGAATTTTTTATCTCGTTTCCTCTTGACGGAATCCCACAGCTGTTGATCAATTACAGACACCTAAAAGTAGTCAAGCAGCCAGAGTACAAAGACCATTCCTGCACTCTTAAGTGGAAAAGAAGAGTATATTCATTTACTGAGAGCATCAAGCCACAGCACCAGGCAGAGATCTACAAAAACGTTATTCCAATCCCAGTTAAAAACTGGATGAAAATGATATCTGCAGTTAAAGATGAAGACTGGGATAAGGTCAGCGAGTGCCTTCAGGATGTAAAAGACGAAAAAAACATCATAACACCTGGGAAAATGTCAGATGAGAATCATTATAAAGAGTGGAACATGGAACTCAAGTTAGCAGAAGTGCTAAGAGTGCAGCTTGGCACAGAAGTTATCAATCAGGTAAAAATGTCTACAGTAAACCTCCTCACTGTCGACACACGCTTTGAGGTCTGTCTAGAGCATGCAAGAAACCCAATCAAGTGTTTCACCACCACAGATGAATGTCGGGCATCAAAAACACACTACTGGCATTACAAGGAGTACCAGGAAATTTGGAGTAAACTCTGTCAAATGGACACTGCTTACAATGCCGTGGAAGAAAATAATAGTGTGATTCTTGAAGATGTGAACATAACGTGGACAGGAAACACAAATACATCTCTTAAAGGTTACTTTGAAATAACACAAACAAAGACAAAACAATGGTCTCTGGAATTTAATCTAACAAACTGTTACCTGTGCATCAGACTGAGGGATCAGTGTGCTGAAAAAGAGAAAGAGAAACAAGGAGCAGAATGCAATGGCTCTTATTCTCTCTCTGATTTGCAGAACACACTGCCCTTTACATGGGTTGCCCATGGTGTACCTACTCAAACTGGAACAAAGAAAAAGAAGGAGAAGAAAAATTTACCAATCATCAAAATACATTTTGAAATAAACCACCAGAATATGACAAATTATCCACCTGAACTTAAAAAGAAGGAAACAAAGTTCACCGTTGAAGTCATTCCAAAGAAAATTCCATACGTGTATGTGATATTCCATATATCTTCTTATATTCTTATCACCGTATGATCCTTTGCACAATACACAATGATCATTATTAAAGAAACTGTTTACTCAAGTGTGAATAAGATTGATGCTTGATTATTGATTCATTATTTATTTTCAGGCAATATGAGCATGCGATAGACAACATAAAAAAAGCTAATAACCTGGTGAAAAGTATCGCAACGGGGACAGTTCACAATACTTTCGGTAAGCTTTATCTGAATTTTGGTGTTACATGCTGATATTTTAAACATACCAATGTAATGAAATCATTTAAAACACTAGTTTTATGATCAATGTTTTACTAGGTCAACCTGAAGAGCTACGTCCAGCGATTGACCACATGTATGAGCAGCTGGACCTGAATGAAAAGTTAAATGAAAGTCAGAAAATGGCAGTGCAGAATGCTTTAAAAAACCCTTTCACTGTGATCCAAGGACCACCAGGTACAGTTTGGTAAAAGAGGAACTTGACCAAATCAACAGACGTATTTGAGGTCAGTTTATTGAGATCAAAGTCTCACTCATGGGGCCTTTATACATCAACAGGTACTGGGAAAACTGTGGTCGGGGTTTGTATCACACAACAATTCTACAAGAAGAACAAGGTTCTTGAAGAGTATTGTCCAAGCCAGCCGGCGAGAAAGGAACATGATGCATCTTCAAATGAAGAAAGGCCAAAGAAGCGTGGTATCCTGTACTGTGGTCCGTCCAACAAGTCCGTGGATATTGTGGCAGGTGACATACACATACAGTACATTCAGTTCAGCACACACTCTTTTCATTTGCATTTAATTAACGAACAATTTTGAAAATAAAGAAGTTCGTTGACCCTGACTTTTAACCACCAGCCCAGGGGGTCTCTTTACCTGTGACCTGTCAAATGTCTGTCTAATGTTTCCCAGAGTGGCGGAATAAAGAGATGGGACATAGGAGGTCCTCCTCCTGTTCTGCAAATCCTTATCACTCCTTTCCACTGCCTCCACCTCACAGTCACAACCCCGTGCTCGACAATGCCCCCGATTCCACATTCCTGCCTTATAATTTTGTAATAAAATTATAAAAACATTTTGTGGCCAGGTTTCTCCATATCTATAAGTTCTATAACTTACATGTTGTGGTTTTCTGAGACAAACTCATAATCTGAGAATCTATAGTTCTTGCAAGTGTGTGACTTGTCCTGGTTGTCTGGTGAAATCAATACAGAATCTGTTACTGTATTACAGAGCATTTGTTGAACCACAGAAAAGAGCTTAAGCCTCTTCGGATCTACTGTGATCAGATGGAAATGCGGGAGTTCCCATATCCTGGAAGTGCACTAAAGCTCTGTCGCAGATCCCTCCGTGATGAGAAACCAAAGAAAGTGCTCAGGTAAAAAAAAAACCCACACACAATGAGATGGACTGACCAAGAAAGAACAGAATGTTTGGAATTGTTTGTCAAGGGCAGTGTTACAAAATTATCTGATTTTAAATATTTAGTAATAAGATGAGAAATTAGTGTTGGAGAACTTGGGCATAATGACACATATAAAGAACCATAATGAGGTTTTGGATCAATTCAATTTTTATAATTTAATTAAGCAATCATTTGCACAATTCACATAACCCCACACTGTGTAAAGTTTCGACTTGCAGCATCACTATAAATGCATCACAGCATTATAATACTCCGATCAGCCATAACATTTTGACCACTTGCTAAATATTTTGTTGATCCCCATTTGCTGCCAAAACAACCCTGACCCATTGAGGCATGGACTCCACTAGATCCCTGAAGGTGTGCTGTGGTATCTGGTACCAAGATGTTAGCAGCAGATCCTTCAAGTCCTGTAAGTTGCAAGGAGGAGCCGCCTTGGATCGGCAGCATGCACATGTCACAGATGCTGGATTGGATTGAGATCTGGGAAATTTGGAGGCGGAGTCAACACCTCAAACTGGTTGTTGTGGTCATCATACCATTCCTGAACCATTTCTGCTTTGTGGCACGGTGCATTATCCTGCTGAAAGAGGCCACAGCCATCAGGGAATACCGTTTCCATGAAAAGGTGTACATGGTCTGTAACAATGCTTAGGTAGGTGGTACGTCAAAGTAACATCCACATAGATGGTAAGAGACCCACACACACCCGCCCATCTACATGATGTAAAAGAAAACGTGATTCATCAGACCAGGCCACTTTCTTCCATTGCTCCGTGGTCCAGTTCTGATGTTCATGTGCCCATTGTTGGTGCTTTCGGTGGTGCACAGGGGTCAGCATGGGCACCCTGACTGGTCTGCAGCTATGCAGCCCCATACACAACAAACTGTGATACACTGTGTATTCTGACTCCTTTCTATCAGAACCAGCATTAACTTCTTCAGCAATGTGAGCAACAGTAACTCGTCTGTTGGATCGGATCACACGGGCCAGCCTTCTCTCCCGACGTACATCAGTGAGCTTTGTCCGCCCATGACCCTGTCCCTACTGTTTCTTCCATGGACCACTTTTGATAGATACTGACCACTGCAGTCCAGGAAAACCCCACAAGAGATGCTCTGTTCCAGTGGTCTAGCCATCACAATTTGTCCCTTCATCAAACTCTTGTCCATTTTTCCTGCTTCTAACATCAACTTTGAGGACAAAATGTTCACTTGCTGCCTAATATATCGCACCCACTAACAGGTGCCATGATGAGGAGATCATCAGTCTTATTCACTTCACCGGTCAGTGCTCATAATGTTATGGCTGATTGGTGTACATTCTGATGACCAGGGAACTTTTCTATTTTTATTTTTACTTTTCTATTTTACTATTTTCTATTTTAACTTTTCTATTTTACTTTTCTTTTTTCTATTTTTCTATAAATTAATTCATAACTTGAAATTAAACATTATTAGATGGACTGTAGTTTAAATAGCTAATGCAGCTTTCTATTTGTGACTGTTATAACTGTTTATAGCAGCTCTGTTTTTGTAGTGGTGTTTTCAGGGTATAGTTTTAGGGTTATTTGAAAAAATGAAATAAAACATGATCAACACATTGCTTTTTAATCTTTATCTTGACGAGTTTCAATGCTGTTTTACAGGGATATCTCTCTGATGTACTTGGTGCGAAAACCTGAAAATCCCTACTCAGAGGAGATAAAAGCTTTTGAAAACGGTGAAGAGGAGTTTGTTACTGAAAGGTAAAGGGATTATAACAGTGTGTGTTTGTGTTATATATTTTGTTATTTTACATACATACATATAGACTGTCTAAAATCGATTAGTTTTTTTGTAAAAAGACATAAACAGGGTTTCAAAAATCAGAAATTTTACATTTTGAAAAGAAGTTGCTATTAAACCTGGTGCACCTCTGAAATAACTCCCTGATGCAGACGGTGTAGAAGCCATACACAGAGTTTTTTAATGAAACACAAATCCAAAGAGACGAATTCAATTCAATTCAATTTATTAGTATAGCACCTTTTACAATGGACATTGTCTCAAAGCAGCTTTACAAAAGAAGAGAAACAGAGAAAGGAGAGAAAAAGGAAAAATAATAATAAATATTAAATTACATTATTAAACAATTTTACCCCTATTTTATTCACAATCCAATTGAAAATGCATGCAAAAATGCAATCAGCAGAGTGGCAAATCCAAAACAGTAATCCAGCCAGAATAACTGAAGACCTCTCTGTCTCCATGGCTGATGGAGGTTTGAAGAGGAAAAGGCAACACACCTTAAAAAAGCAGTCTGTAATTGTGAGTATGATTGTGTTATGTTGAGAGCTAAGGAGGTCTGTGATGGAATCAGTAACTGTGAGGGACCAAGGTCACAAAGGTATCCGAAGGGGTTCAAAGAGCCCACTAGGTAGCTGGGACTGTTCGTCATCATGTTTCAAAGGTTTGCTCCTGAAGTGATGAGAATAACATTCAATCCATTTTAGAATATGGCTGTAAAATAACAAAAGGAGGGAAATTCAAGGGGTTTGACCACTTTCTGAATGTGTGTATATGTGTATATATATTAATACGGATCCAACCATATGTCTACAGGTACAAGACTGCGTTGAAGAATGCTCAGAAGCATGAACTCCTGAAGCACGATGTAATCTTGTGCACCTGCTCAACTGCTCTAAAACCAATCCTGACGGAGACCATGGACTTTCGACAGATCCTAATCGATGAGTGTGCTATGGCTACAGAACCGGAAGCCTTCATTCCTTTAGTCTCACATAAGCCTGAGCAGGTGAGAACACAGGAAGTCTTTTTCACATATGACCAATATTTTGCTAACAGAATACCATAAATCATGTTCATATCTTTTGTGTTGAGTAATGTTTTATGTGCACACATAAAAGGTCACTGTATGACTGATGGAATCCACTGGAGCTGGCCTCATGAGTCAGGTCCAGGTTGAAATCTATAAAAGAGAAAGTTTTAGACTATATAACGTCATATTTTGTAGATTGTGCTTTTGGGTGACCACAAACAGATTCGGCCAATCGTGACATGTGCCCGTGTGAAGGACCTTGGCATGGATAAGTCCCTCTTTGAACGATATATGCATGAGGCAGTGATGCTGGACACACAATACAGAATGGTAAATGGATGAACAAATCATGTCATTAAAGAACAAATCAATGTCATTTACCCTTTCAAACAAACACGATCCGGTCAAAAGACACTAAACCTCTTTTGTGTTTTATAGCATGAGCGTATCTGTGAGTTCCCCTCAAATGAATTTTATGAAGGGAAACTGAAGACTGGAACTAAGAAAAGGCCCTGCCTTCTGCTTGACAATAATGACACCCCAACTGCTATCCTGTTTGGTCATGTTGAAGGAGAAGAGGTCAGTTTAGCAGTTTCCACAGTGGCTGGAAATGAATATTCAGCAGACAATCAACAGGAGGCCGAGCAAGCGGTAAGATGACTGTCCACTCGTACTGTAAAAAAAAAAACAACAACTACACTTTCATTAGCCTTTGAAAGAAAAGACGAAGCAGTTATTAAAACATTCTCTGTTTCACTGTTACACCGCTCAGGTTCAGGTTGCCAAACTGCTAATCTGTCAGTCTCGTGTGAAACCAGAGGATGTTGTCATTCTGACCCCCTACAATGCACAGATGTCTAAAATCAAGCAGATGTTGGAGCAGACGGAAAATCAGGCCATTAAGGATGTCAGTGTTTTCACAATTATGAAGAGCCAAGGTGCATTTTCTGTCACTATGTCACACAAACTGCACTATTTTTCAAAAGTTTGGAATCACTGAATTAGTTCATGTGGCTTTGCAGCTTTTTGGCATTCTGGCTGTCAGGTTGTTGAGGTAATCTGCAAAAAAAGTCACACCTTCCTCACACCAGCTCAGACCCGGTGATTTCACTGACCCCCAGCAGGTCTAGCATCATCCGGAGCAGTGATTTGGGTCATTGTCCTGCTGTAGGATGAACTTAGTGCCAATCCCACACATCTGCACACTAGGACATGGTGTCATAAAGTGATCTTCAGTGTTTAACATTTCCTTTACTTTATCACCAGCACCACCACACCATCACAATCCCTCAACCAGGCGCGACTGATGGAGTCAAGCTCTCCTCCAGTATCTTTTCATTTCACATGTCACAAGTAGTCTTCTCTTTGAACCCATCCACTATCCAATCATCTGGCCAATCTGGCCAGTCACATATATAGCTTTTTAAGTGAAACTCACACACAAAGGCCAGCATCCTGGCGTCACCTCAAAATAATTTCTGATATGTTCTATCAAATGTGAAAAAGGTGATTCCATGCTTTTGAATGGTGGTGTAGCTCTAACGTCTGTACACATGTGTGAATTGTATGCACAGTCATATTGTTAGGTCATTTTGGATTAAAATAATGAAGATCTTTTTAAGAGTGTAACTGCTGAAAAGTAAAGTTAAGCTGATGTGATGGACTGAAAGCCATAATATCAGTTATCATGGTGTAAATATATGTATGGTAATGTATGGTGTGTGTGTCTGTGTGTGTGTAGGGAGCGAGTGGCGTTATGTGATACTCTCCACAGTTCGTTCTTGCCCACTTTCCGAGATAGAAAATGAGCCATACAAAAGCAAAGGCTGGCTGGGGAAGAAACTTGGCTTCATCACAGACCCAAACCAGGTCAACGTGGCTATCACACGTGCTCAGGAAGGACTCTGCATTCTGGGTAAAACAAGAAAGGAAATATCCAAAAAAATAATAACCATGATTCATGCTGAGACACCAGTACCAGTACAGACAGGAATCAGGAAGCAGGTCTATCTATTTGTACATTTCTGGCATTTGCCCTTCCATCTTAATTATACAACTGAGCAGTTGAGGGTTAAGGGCTTTGCTCAAAGGGCCCAGCAGTGGCAGCCTGGTGGTGCTGGGATTCAAACTGATCCGTAATTCAACCACTAAGCTACCACTACCCCACTAATTTTACTATCCAGTCTTATGATCCAGTCTATCCACTACAATAAAAACACAAAACTCACAGAAATTATTTCTGTCTTTGGTTTTAACGGGATCTTCATGTAACAGAAACAGACAAAATTAACAATGAAACCATAATATAATGTACTTTCTATGCATTTATTACAAAGATTTCCCAGTAAGTGTAGCAGATGGGTGCTTGGTCAGCTTATCCTTCAGCACTGAGACTTCAGTATGAATTCTTCTCTACGTAACTTTAAATATGACCCTTATAGAAATCTTATTATAACTCCTTATAGAACTCTATCTTTATCTGTACTGTACTGTTCAATTAACTAAGGAGGAAGAGACAGGAGTCAGAGCTGGAGGTAGCAGAGCTGAAGATGTCGAGGTTCTCTTTGGGAGTGACACGGTTGGACAGGATTAGGAACGAGTACATCAGAGGGACAGCTCATGTTGGACGTTTGGGGGACAAAGTTAGGGAGGCCAGATTAAGATGGTTTGGACATGTTCAGAGGAGGGAGAGTGAGTATATTGGTAGGAGAATGTTGGACATGGAGCTGCCAGGCAGGAGGCAAAGAGGAAGGACAAAGAGGAGGTATATGGATGGAATAAATGAGGATATGAAGCTAGTGGGTGTAAGAGTTGAGGATGCAGATCCAGATGTCTTATTTATATAAAGTGGATGGACTGGAGACCAGGGTGTACCCCTGCCTTTTGCCCAGTGTGTGCTGGGATAGGCTCCAGCAGATCCCCATGACCCTAATTAGGAGCAAAGCAAAATGGATGGATGGATGGATGAATATTTATATAAATAGACACTGCAACTGAAAATCTTCATCAGCTCATAACGGTCAGATGTTTTTTTTCTGCCTTTCAGGCAATCGTCACTTACTGAACTGCAGTGAGCTGTGGAGGAGACTGCTGGCTCACTACCGGCAAAAAAACTGCATGCTGGACTCAGCTAAGGACATTAAAGTTGTGAAAGTCAAGCATCAATGACAAGCTGGACAAATGACTAAGTGTGGAGCTCATTTTTATTGAAATATGTGTGAAATATTGTAGTGTGAAATAGTAAGAAATGGTGCTTAAGTTATACTTTAAAGACTTTCTGTGTTACATACGTCTCTGTCTCATCATGGTGCCAGAAATGTGCTTGATTAAAAAGTGTGGTTAATAATAATAATAATAATAATAATAATAAGTATAAAGTATATGAAAAAATCTGTTAAGAGCAATTCAGCGTCCATGTGTAAGAAGCATCTAGATAAAATACATCACTTCTACATATCAACTCACACACACACACACACACACACACACAGTCATATAGGTTTTGCATCCTATCAGATAAAACTCAAACTAAACACTGTGCAGTGAAATGAACGAAACACTGCTGCTTTACAAATATCTAAAGACCCGAATCAGGCACATGGATTACGCTTCGTAAAATACATATTTAAAAACAAACAAACAAATGATACAGTAAACAAATCCCTTAGAACGTACAGCTGAGTCTTTAATGTTGACCCTCGCCTCGTACCTGAGTCTACGTCTCACACACAGTGACCCTGAGAAACATCACGGCACACACTTCAGCGTGACTCTGAACCACGTCGATGTTCATGAAATTATTTTCTTCTACAACACACATCAGGAGCCTGGTGAAGTTTTTTTTTTACTCGAAGGTTGAGTAAACAGTTTTCCGGCTTCACTGTTAACCATAAAGGTAAAAATACAACAGTGCAATAAAAGTGCAAAATGTAATATATCCTATTATTTAAGAAAGCCATGATACTTGAACTGTACTGGCGTGGATGGACCTCGCAGACCTCAGGTTCAGAAACTAACACACTGAGTGACAGCAAAGCGTTCAAATTCCTCTTATCATCGTCTTGTGCAGTTTTTTTACTGTAAAAAAAAAAAAAAACGCCTAGATCTAGTCTGAAATATTTCCCTAGCGTTAATTTCCTCCTCACGACTGATCATAGGCTCCTCACAGCAGAGACTACTGCACGCACTCATACACGCTAGCGGATATAAACAGGGATAGAAATCTTAATATGTACAGAATAAAAGACTTCGCAACTGTCACATGCATACCTGCATGTCTCTGGTGTGTCATATAGCAAAGCAAGGAAAATGTGAAAGAGACAGTTTCTGAAATGATCTGGACAGATTTGTTGGTAAACAAGAAAAGATTATGAATAATTGGGTTACAGAGATATTTTAAACTTAAGTTAGTATCACATGCAACATCTGTCTTCAGCCATGAATCACCCATTGAGGGGGGGGAGAGAGAGGGAGATAGAGGGGGGGGGAGATATAGAGAGAGAGAGAGAGAGAGAGAGAGAGAGAGAGAGAGAGAGAGGGAGAGAAAGAGAGAGGGAGAGAGACCTTGGGGCAGCTGTGCTCCAGGCTTGGGTATGTGTTGGGGCAGTTGTGCTAGAGGTTTGGGTGTGTGTTGGGGCAGTTGTGCTAGAGGTTTGGGTGTGTGTTGGGGCAGTTGTGCTCCAGGACACAATGAAATCTCAAGACTATTACTGCATTCTGGAGTGAACGTTCTGACCCTGGAAGAAGAGACCTAGGACCAGACCAATGGTGGTCCAGTGGTCCTGTTGAGTCTATAGAAAGAGCTGATGCAAAAAGGCTTTTAGAAGGGTACCAACAAATCTGTCCATGTTTATAATAGTAATAAAAGTGTAAAGCAAATAAACTTTATAGCAAACTCTGAGTAAGAGTGTAGCCCTGTCCTTTAGATCCATTTAAAGAGCAATAATCAGTCTGTGTGCACTTTCAGTTGATAGGATCTTCTGCTTGGGCTCACCAGATGTCTGATGTTTATGGAAAATCCTGTAAAACACACATAATGTACAGCACATACTGTCCATCAGTCTCTCTTACAAAAAAACCAGCAGGACACACTAGGTGAAAATTATTTTCAGTCTCACCAAAAAACATGAGGAGGAGGTAGAGTCGGAGCGAGAAGGAGAAGCTGACGGAGAAGCCCACTGCCTCGGGGAGAGGCACGCTGAAGAGTCTGGACTGATCGAACAGTGGAAGAGACTGGAGCACAGCAACAGCTGCAACAGAACCACAGAAAGTAAACCGCTTCTGCCTTGTCTTCTGTCCCCCAAACTGCCCCTAGGACAAAGCTCATATCTATGAAAATGTACACAGCCAAACGAGAACCACTGCATGGCTGTGTCATGCATCACTGGGTTTTAATCTACGCATCAGTATGAGGATTTCACATATTATCTCCATTGGTTCATTCAGTGTCAGTCGATTTCTTCTGTGAAAAACAAACAGCTAGGTCAGAGACTTAAACAGTGAACGTGTGCGAGATGTTCCTATCATCCAGCAGTAAGTGCAGTCTGAGCTGCGATTGCATTAATCTGATAAACACACAGATTTTCGTCAGTGACATGAGGAAAACATTTCACACTGAAAAGCAAAAGCTTTATTATTCCTCTATCCTATTTTAACTGTCACAGTTTTGTTTTTTTTAAAGAATTCAACTGACTTTGGTCAGAAGTGAATGTAATTCCATGTTGCATTTCCCTTCAGCAGTGTGTTGTACTCAAACACAGTCACTGTCCATCTCACAGCCCAAAGCTGTACACAGGGGGTGGGGCTGGAACCAGTGGCGTCGTGGTGGGGCTGGAACCAGAAGAATAAGGACAGGGCTGGAACTGGAGGAATGGGGCAGGGCTGGAACCAGAGGAACAGGGGCAGGGCTGGAACCGGAGGAACAGGGGCAGGGCTGAAACCAGAGAAACAGGGCAGGGCTGGAACTGGAGGAGCAGGGACAGGGATGGAACCAGGGGCTGAAACTAGAGGTGCCATGGTGTGGCTGGAACTGGAGGCACACCGTTGGGGCTGGAAATAGAGGTACTGTGGTGCGGCTGGAACCCGGAGGAGCAGGGGTAGGGCTCAAACCGGTGGAGCAGGGTCGGGGCTGAAAACGTCATTGTCCAGGAGTTGGATACAGGAACGTTCTTTGTAGTTACTTAGTGTTTCCTCAGTCCTACTGCACTAAACACTGCACTTATACTTAAACATCCGGCTTTTCAGATTCATTACTTAAACATGATCAAGTCTAAATGTTCTCAAAAAGGAGACATTCATTTAATTCTTAATGTAGATGCTCTAATATAGTAAAAGCACATTTGCGTGTGTGTGTGTGTGTGTGTGTGTTTGTACTGCTTAACAAGCTGCAGCAATTCTCTCTCATTAGTAAGGGGTAGTAAAAGCATCAGAGTAATATCACTACAAGGATCTTTTCTGCCATGGAAACTTCTCCATATACAGCAGCCTTCATTCTGTTAACATCTCTGGGTAAAATAATAAATACAGCAAATGTTTGTACACTCAGATGCACACAGACACACACACAACAGAGTTCCTCACCTTCTATCAGAGTGGTGAGGGGATACAGCAGTGTATGACGGAGCCAGATCAGTATCCTGAACTTAGCATCGAGACTCAGCACAGGAAATGCAAGCCTATACACACACACACACACACACACACACACACACACACACACAAAGATCGCAACATTTAAACATGTGACCTGAACACCTTCCACAAAACTTTCCACTGATGTGACTCACCTGAAGACCTCAGAGATGCTCCACAGGTAAAAGACCCAGAAGACCACGCTGCGCTCCTGCATCTCCGGCAAACTGCCGAAAACCACAAACAGAACCACGTTCCTGCCCATCACCTTCACACCGTCACCACCAACACAACCACCAGAGGAAAAATCAGGAATAGAATCAGAAATAGAACAAAAGATTCTTTAAATAATTAAAAGATATGTAGCTTCGCAGGATGATAAGCCCTGAGCACACTCTTATATTTATCTGCTCCAATGAATGAATCAGAGGTGGATATAGAAATGAAGTCTAAAACTCTGCTGCGTTTATATTCGATAAAACACATGACGTGTCTCTACAATCACAAATCTTACAGGTTTTTCGTCTCTCCTGTGTAAAAAGTTCAACTTATTAACAGTAAAGTTTGAAAGTGTTATAGTGCTATTGTCACAGAGACTGATATTTTAAATTAGACTTATAGCTATATACACCAATCAGGCATAACATTATGACCACCTGCCTAGTATTGTGTTGGTCCCCCTTTTGCTGCCAAAACAGCCCTGACCCATCAAAGCATGGACTTCATGTGCCTATTGTTGGCGCTTTTAGCGGTGCACAGGGGTCAGCATGGGCACCCTGACTGGTCTGCGGCTGTTCTCCACCATCATCATCATCAAAACCCCATCTGAGAGGATTTTCTTTGGAAGAGAACAGTACTGATTCGTCCAGTTCAGTTCCAGACACTTGTGTTTAGACAGCCTTCTATCCTACTTGATGCTTTTTTTCCCTTTAATCTATCAGACATCTGTATGATGAGGAACACATCTGGACAGCCTTGCCTGTATCATGGCGGGGAAGACGGGAGTCTTAACCAGACCGACTGCTGCGTTAATCACCTCCAGAACCGCCAACATCTGACAGACGTAGAGCACCGCAGCACAGGAGCTGAACGCACTGTACAAAGCACCTAGAGATTAAATATATATATATTAGATATACAGTTACTGATACGTTACATAGAGTATCAGAACCTGGCTGCAGTTTCCCCAACCAATTCACCCTGGTGTAAGAACACACACTGGTTATGATGTGTGATGAACATCACATTGTGCTTGGATAGCAGATAAAGCCTAACCTTCACCATGTAGGATGAGATTGGCTGTGAGGAGACTGAAGGTCCAGGAGAAGCCCAGGAACTGAAGCAGGTTGTACAGGAACAGGTAGTGTCTTCTCAGAGCGTCCAGCACTGCAACAAAATTCAACACAAACTTCACTGCATCTACAGACATTTACTCACACACCGTTCCAGTGCTGAGATATGGATATGTGTCTTACCGCTGCACTGCTCTTCAGGTTTACCAGCTGGAGTACTCTCTGTGGCCTTCAGAAAATAGATCACAAACCATTAACACAAGAAATGAATGTTTTATCCAATCTGCAGTCCCCTCCAAAAGTATTGGAAGTGAAGACGTTTTGGATCGACCTCAGAGGAGCAAAGAGAGAACTTCCAGAACTGACCGTGTTGCTCCAATACATTTGGAAGGGACTGCATGTTGTTACAAAAGACAGTGTTCATGTCTCAATAGATTTTTATAAATGTCCTAAATGCTCTAAGAAGGGTTCTTATAGCAGATACTTCATTTGCTTGATTTAATTATTTAATTGTTTAATTGATGACCACTGATGGAATCAACATTAGCTACTTCTTTTTATTGCTATTATAAACACATATTTATCTATAACACAGAGTGTTTGGATGCTGGAATCTGATTGGTCAGACGGTGTGCATTATTTTTTAATTTTAGCACAGGTAGCTCTTCTTATCCTTGTTCAGGATGCTGGAATCTGATTGGTCAGAAGGTGTGCATTATTTTTGAATATCAGTACAAGTAGCTCTTCTTCTTCTTCTTGTTCAGGACAGACTATACTTCATTTTTTTCTTATTAACTCTGGAGAACAATTAGACACTAATCTGTCCCGCAGATGTTCAAATAAAACTCTAAACATTATAAACTATATAAGAATAGGAAGTCATTCGTATTCAAAATTGCGGACTAAGAGGAATAAAAATACAACGGAGGATGTGCTGCTACTAGAAAATATTCACAACAACTTTTCCATCATGCTTTTTCAGGAACAAACCATTGTGGTGTTGTTTTTCTCTCTCTCCTCGCCCGTTATTAATAATTGATGTATTGATGTATATGATGACCATCACATGACCATGTTTCTGATGGTACTGCAGCACAAACACTACTCTAACTAAACCTTCACTAAAACCAGGAATGGTGCAGTTTCCCGATTAAAACACTAAACCTTTTAACGGTGTGTATTTGTGTGATGTGGTTTCTGTGGATGGAAAGTTCAGGAATACAATCCGTTAACAGTGCACATGCCTGCATTAAGTGTCTGATTCACAGAATTTAAAGATTCTAATTATATTTATGAAATGAAAATGAAATGAATTGCCTGCCTGTGTTCAGTTTTATTCACTGTAACACACCTGAACAGATGAACACTGCAGTGCACGATTTCCCAATTGCTCTGGGGTTTTCTGGTTTTCTATAAACTCTGACAGACATTTGGATTGATGGACTGGACAGGCTAAACTGGTGATGGACTGGTGTCCCGTGAAGGGTGAATTTCCACCTCAATCCGGATCCACTACCAGGACAGAGCTCTTAAAGAGGAATGAAGGTATGGATGTGTGGATGGATGGATGGATGGATGGATGGGCGGATGAATGGATGGATGGATTGACAGATAAATGGATGGATAGATTGACGGATGTATGTATGTATGGATAGACACATGGAAGAATGAATGGATGGACACTTGGATGGATGGATGGATGGATGGACAGACGGATGAATGGATGGACGGACAGATGGATGGATGCATGGATGGATGGATGGTTGGATGGATGAATGAATGGATGTATGTATGTATGTACAGACAGATGGATGGATGTACGGATGGATATATGGGTGGATGTATAGATGTATGAATGGATGTATGTAGGGATGTATGTATGGACGGATGGATGGATGGATGAATGAATGTACGTATGGATGGATGAGGTGGGTCAGGAGGATCTGCGACACAATAAGCATTAGCAATCTCTAAAATGAAGCTTACCTGCTGTTGATCCATTGCAGACTGTGTTTTTGGAGATCAGATGGCGCCACCGCAGGATGCTGAGCTACATCCTTACACAAAAGAAAAGTTTAATCTTATCCGTCCTGGAAGCCTTTATCATTTCGACATCGAGCAATTATCCTACCTTCGTATTTTAAACATTTTACCTGCTAAACTCTGATTTCTAATCTACTTCCGCGACATAGTCCACAGCGCGCGAGGCTTTTCTCCTGCGTCCTGTAACGTTATTAGCAATAAACAAAAATAAAACTGTGGCGCTGATGTGTGTGTGTGTGTGTGGGTGTGTGTGTGGCTGTGCGCGCGCGCGAGGGCGGAGATATCACTGCAGTGTCGGAAGTCAAGCCTCCTGTTCATCCCCTTTATTCTGCACTTCGATATTTATAGTCATTTATATACATCGTATATGACGAATCATATTATATATCGCGATATGTGTCCACTGCAGTGACCGCATTAAAGACTCTTAAATTCTCCAAATCTCCTTTTTATTACTCTTCACATGTAATTGGAATTCCGAATCTTTTCAGTGAGTCAGATCATTTGATTCAGCTCACCGATAAGAGTCGACTCCTAAGGACCTCGTGTCTCTCTTTTTTCCCCCCTTAATTTTATATATATATATATTTCATTTAAAATTATTCTGTTATTCTTCGCAAAATAGCATTGCAGTCTAAAACATTGTAAAATCAGCAAATCATTATTAATGTGAAAGATAAGCACCGGAGTGTTTGTTATGGTGCCTCATGAAAAAAAGATTAATTTCGTTTAACCCTAATAAATGATCACCTCCCTTAACACACGGTACATCTTTAACAAACATCATGATCTAAAGATTGAATACTGAAGCATTTTTAGTAAATTATACACCATCGTAACAGGATTACTCGAGCCGATTCTCAGCGGTCAGCTAAACGAGTCGACTCGTTCACAAATGATTCCTCAGAAATACACAACATCTGAGTAGCACACCCACGTGTGCTTGCTGAACATCTAATTCCAGATTTCCCTGCTATAATCAGCCCCACTCTTCTGGAAGGCTTTCCACTAGATGTTGCGTTGTGGTGATTAGTGAGATCAGACACTGATGCTGGGATGGTGAGGAGACTCCAGTTCCAGGAAACCCAAAAAGGTGTTCAGAGTCAGAGTCAGGGTTCTGTGCAGGACACTACAGAAATCTTCCACTTCCTCCAACCTTCACCTCCACGTCACGGAACGTATGAACATGATGGTCAGGTGACTTCATGCAGTCTACTTGCAATGTGTTACCTTTATCATCATAGAGACCAGTTCAGCATCACTGGGAATCATAAGAAACAGACTAAAGAGAGCATTATTAAACATGGAAGTGATGTAATGCTGCATCCTGTGTAAATAGAGCTCAGCATAGACATACACTGTACACACATCCTTCTGAGAATGTATAAGAAGATGCAAAAAAAAAGCAGAGAACTCAGAAACTAATCGTTCTAGAGCCAAGGAAACTTTGGAATACTACTACTACTACTACTACTACTACTAATAATAATAAAAAAAGAAAGAAACTCACACATTTGAATGAGATTTATTTAAATAGGACAATTTTCATTTGTAAGAATGGTTATAACACATGAAAGCCACTGAAGACGAACACTTCTCCAACCAGAGGCAGTATTCATTTTTGTTTTTTCTTTGATATTCACACTTTGGTGAAGAGATCTCCCAGTACAGCCAACACTGGAGTCCTTTAGGTTTCTCACAATGGCGGTATTCAGGAAACACAAGTTACTATGTACACTCCAGTCAACAGTTTAGAAAGTTGTGAGTGTGATGATGATGATGATGAAGATGATGACGACGGTCAGTCAGAGCTGTCGGCTATCTGACGGACCGGATCCTAGCTCGAGATCAGTACGTGACACCTTGGGGATCGTTACCAAGCACTCAAACAAGGTGTGTACAAAACGCTGGAATTAAATATATAAAATAAAACTAAACCGTGGAAACGACTCGCTAAACTAAATATCTAAAGTAAAATGAGCCATTTTGCAGTAAGCATGTGCCAACATTAATGTACTGTATCACGATGTGGTGCCCCCATTTTTACACATATTGTGGTGTGACAGAAGATTTCAATGGATTTAACTGGGATTTGTCATGAATTGACACAAACTAAGTCATAATATTGAAATGATTTTTTTTGGGGGGGGGGTATTTTAGGTACGTTCTCTAAAACTCTTGTAGGTGGATTTATATCACGATCACTTGAACCTGATTTCTGATGGCATGCGGTTTCTCATGAACTCCTGTAAGCTCTACTGATTCAATCTCCTCTTGTATATTGTTTTTTTCCCCCCTATTTCTCCTTCAATATTAGATTATTTCGTGTACTTTTTTGACACACACCCAGCTTTAAATCCATTTAATCTCCAGGTTTTCACACTACAAAACCATCCAAAGGAGTGAAAACTTATGCAAACGCCTACCTAAGCTTGTGAGCACTTGCGGTCACTCTAGAAAAAACACACACAATGCTGCTCCTCTGTGGAATTTTGGTGTAGTGACGGTTCACGATAAACAATGAAGTAACCGATTCTTCGTGAACTGAACTTTAGGTGTGGGACAGTCTGGTTTATCAGCCTTGTGGTTATTCTCACATCACACACACACTTTCGAAGCCAACATTCATTTCCGAATAACGTAGTGGTGAATCGAGCATCGCCAACGTGCTTTCAGCATCCACTTACGCTCCAATGGTGCTGCATAATTTATTAGAAAGAAAGAAAGAGATGGTAAAAAGAAGTTTATAATCCCTCGGCTGTCATTTAAAAGGCCAGACGTGTTACCCAATCTGGTAAAGAATCGGCGTGAGTAAGCATGTGGTGATATTAGGATCGCAAACACTCGTGATGTCCATCATGTTCTCACTGCACAGCTTTCGAACATTATTAGCGTTTAAGGAAGCTTCATCTCAGGAGCGAGCACTTCAAAATGGCTGCTGGATGTAGTGAGAGGATGCTGTGGCTCACAATAACACCGTCGCAGGGAATAACTCTTGGCACATGCCTACGTGCAGGTTAGAGACGAAGCAAAGGTTAGATGTGTTCACCTGCTGCCTTCAGTTACTGGAGTGTCAGTTTAGTCGCCATACAAAAATGCACAAATGGACGACTTAAGGGAAGGGGAAGAAAAAAATAAAATAAAATAATTACACATTTCTCCCCTTTAACCCAAAAGTATTCCATCAGCCATAATATGTTGATGTCTGATATGCTTTATTAGTTTTGCACTGGAGCTACAAGACAAACAAAACAGATGAGTGGAAATATGGGTGGGAGGGGCATACTCTCTCCTGCCCTGTCAATCATAGCGACACTAGCCAATCACATGAGGATGTGAGCTGATGATGTATGCAGACGAGGGCTGATCGTTCAGTCTCATCAGAAGGTCTGGGTTTTACTTTTGTAAACACATTTCTCAGCTTTTTGAAGCATTCTGTTTTCACACTTTGAATAGCCGGGGTCTGAGGGGAGGAATGTTTTTGCGCTAACAGGACTAAGGAAATGACCGCAGCTTGGTGCTGATTTTCCAGGTTAGGATCTTGTAGCTGAGATGCAAAACTAAAGAAACAAATCAGACACAGGTTCGAGTCGATCAACTAACGGTTATGAAAGTGCATTTGATCCCACCCCCCAATCAACCCCCCCCCCCCCACCTCATCGCCCCATTCCTTTACATGTAAGGCTACTTTATCGCTGCTGCTGTCATTAGAACATGGTTTCTATCCTCTAGATTTCGAGTCTTAACAAAATAAAATGATAAACCTTATATGTATGAAGCTGAAGAGTGGCCCTCCCACACACACACACACACACACACCTTGTGAATATCTGTAAAGAATAAATACTTACAGGAACAGGAAAAAAAAAGAAGGAGAAGAGAGCAAATGCGTCCCACGCCATGTTCCGTGCACGCTGCAAGTTATTTACAGATTGAAATGCATGACCTCTTGTCAACACCTACAGGCCTTTTGTTCTTAAGGAAAAAAACTTTAAGAAAGCGTAAAGGCCTGGTGAACCTGATGAACTACGCATGTGTGAAACCATGCTCCGAGACAAAACCCATCTTAAACCGAACTGATAAAAAAAATAAAAGCTATAGAAAGAGGAGGAAAAAAAATTCCTGCCAAGGCCGTGTCCACGAACGCCCCGGCTGGAGGGAAGAGCTCGGAGCCTGGCTGCAAACTAAACTGCAATACTGACATTGGGGTTTCGTCTTTAATAAAGCTACCTTTTTATTAGAATAAAATTAACTTAGAACCTCAATAAAAACAAACAGAACAGGCATGAAAAAGGATGCGGCGTGTCGAGGATGTGTGGAGATGGGCCGAGAGCGTTTGCTGAACGGGACCGGAACAGTTCCTCCTGGCAGAGAGTTTATGATTAGAGGAATCTTCCTCAGTCCTCTAAATACTCCCATAAGTCCTTCTCATAGCCCTCGTGCACGTGCTGCAGCAGAACTCGCCGTCGACTCTCGCAGTATCTACAGCAAACACACACACAATCACAGCTAAGCATTCTCATCTACATTAACATGCTCGCTCTATTACATTATCAGTACAGCTCCTTTACACAGAAAAAAATAAAAGCCTTATAACAGACCTGTTATTTAACAGGAAAGAGAATTCATCAGAAATTCTGACTCTATAAAAGTCGTACTTGAGTCTAAATACAGGATTTTTAGCTCTGTAACTGAGGACCTGGACTGAATCCTGTGAGCAGAATCTTAAACAAGCATGAAATCAGACTGATCCCTCGCACGTTTATGATTCTTAGCCAAAAAAACGTGAACCAGCTGAGTTTTGTCATCAATTCCAGTTGTATACAGGGAGATATGTGGAAGTCTGAATGATCTACAGAGGTCACCTCACCTATACTTATCTTGGACTTTCTGTTTGATATCTTGCAAAGAATCCTGGGAAATGTCTCGCTCCAGATAGCCGGACAGCACCTCTGTGGCGTTCTCCAGGTCGGCCTGATTGTTCTGAAGGACAGAGAACAGGGGCATTGACTATAGTTTGAGATCAGACTGCTGGAGTGGTGTGAATGAATGGGTCCAGAACCTGGTATGGGTTCGGTCAGTACGTCTCCCACCTTCCCCTTAAACACACAGTACAGTGTTTTAACACTCGCATGATTTCAGAAGCGTGTGGTTTGTTTGTTTCTTAAATAAACTGCTGTAAATGAGAGCTTCCGACTCCCTACATCCGAGCGTGCTCTGAACTTTAATGAGGCTTAAATCAGGCTTTGATTGGATCATACTTTCATTGGATTAGTTCATTTGGTGTAGAAAAAGGTGGAAGAGCTCTGAAACTGCCCAGATTTGTTGGAATAGATAATTTCCTCAGTCTTTTCAACACATCCTTTCATGTCTATATAAACATATTAATATCCACTTTAAGTGAAATATTTCAACTCATGTAACTTAAAGCTGAACACAAACATTAGTATACTGTCTAATTGGTTTAATGAACTACACTAGACTGCCAAAAGTTTTGGGACACCCCTCCAAATCATTGGGTTCAGGTGTTGTTTTTCAGGGGTTGTGCTCGGCCCCTTAGTTCTAGTTAAAGGAACTCTTAATGCTTCAGCTTCATACCAAGACATTTTGGACAATTTTATGCTCCCAACTTTGTGGGAACAGTTTGGGGATGACCCCTTCCTGTTCCAACATGACTGCACACCAGTGACCAAAGCAAGGTCCATAAAGACATGGATGAGCGAGTTTGGTGTGGAGGAACTTGACTGGCCTGCACAGAGTCCTGACCTCAACCCCATAGAACACCTTTGGGATGAATTAGAGTGGAGACTGTGAGCCAGACCTTCTCATCCAACATCAGTGCCTGACCTCACAAATGCACTTCTAGAGGAATGGTCAAAAATTCCTATAAACACACTCCTAAACCTTGTGGAAAGCCTTCCCAGAAGAGTTGAAGCTGTTATAGCTGCAAAGGGGCAGGGCAACTCCATATTACATTCATGTGCATGTAAAGGCAGATGTCCCAAAAGTTTTGGCAATAAAGTGTATTTATTTATGGAGTGTGGCATCACTTTACTTGCATAAGTGATTAGTTATCACACTCCAAACAAAACTAAATCACTACATATACAAAAAAAAAAAAAAACAACAACTTTACATAATGTTCACATTTTAGTTGCGATCCCACACCAGCACATAATCCTAACAGCCACACTGTTATCTAGAAGCCTGATGGAGAGTGTTAGAGCTGACAGAGTGCATGCAAACACCTCGAAAATGATGGACTGGTTGTTCTTCTTGAGGTAGAAGGCAAAGACGTAGGTGAACATGAGTGTGGATCGGCACTGGCACAGCACGTCCACGGCCTTCTTCAGGAACTGCACCTCGATCCACGACATGTTGTGCTGCTGCATCTCTTCCATCTTCTGCTTGACCTGCGCATACAGCTTGTGCTCGAAGCGCAGACTCTGCATGTGATTCATGTAGCGATTGCAGTAGAAAAGGTAACGCTGCAGGGCTGCACGGGAACGCTGTGCACCAAAACACACACACACACACACACACTGAGCATGGCTGTATTTTCTCTGCTTCTCAGAAGTTCAGTTACAAGTGACAAGCTGAGAAAACACAAATCCTGTCGAAATAACAAAATTACAAACAAAAGTCAGATAAATAAATAAATTTCAGTTTGAGCTTCATAATGAGCAGCTGCTGGGGTAGTTAACGAGCGCACGCTCATCTCTAACGATGCCTTGTCTGATTGACTTTAATACCAAATGCGGTGTGTGATTTATAATAAGCGTTATGAGCGTTCATCAGTAATAATTAAATAGAAAACTTTCAGTAATTACAGATGACGTGTAAAAAAAAAAAGAAAAAAAAAAGCATCCATTAGAGCAGACCCGAGGACAAGCTGTCACTGAGAATGGTGATAAAGATATCATCATCGTCGTTATATAACAACACACCGTCGGGACCTATAATCCAACAGCGGTGTTCGTTTAACCGTTAAAAACGAGCTTGATGATGCTGTAATTTAATGAAGACAAAGAGAAATCTTGATCAAATCTGCTTCTTCTGTTTGCAGTTGTTATTTGTAAAATATAAATTGGAAATGAAATTCATGATAACAGAGAATATCAAAAATATATTGTTGTGTTGCTCAGCTCTCCATCTAGCATGTAAGGGTCAAACCAGTAAAACTTTCACTAGACTGTATTTTAATCAGAACCATGTTTCGAACATTATTCTGTGTGTGTGTGTGTGTACACAGTAAATACAGTACCTCCTGGGCGTCTCGGGCCGCCTTCGCATCGTCTTCATTGTAGCGGTTGCAGTTGTACCTGGAGAAAATGAGACCGCTTTTGAGAGAGCGCTTCTCCATTCAGTACGGATCTGACAATACACTCTGACTATGATTCGACTCCTTCATGATTTGATTCATTCATGATTTGACTTGCTCAGGATCCGATTTGTTAATGATCCGATTCGTCCATGATTCGATTCATTCATGATTAGACTCCCTCATGATCCGACTCGCTCATGATTCGATTTGTCTAAGATCTGATTCATTCGTGATTCGATTTTTGTCTAAGATCTGATTCATTCGTGATTCAATTTGTCCATGATCCGATTCGTTCATGACGGCCTCCGTAATGATCAGACTCATTCATGATTCGACTTCCTCACGAATCGGATGCCTGACTCGCTCATGATCCGGCTTCGCTCATGATCTGACTCGTGATTAGATTAGTTCATGATCCGATTCTTTCATGATTCGATTTGTTTATGATTCGATTCATTCATGAGCCGACTCCCTCGTGATCCGATTTGTTTCTGATCTGATTCATTCGTGATCCAATTCTTTCATGAATAGATTTGTTTATGATCTGACTCGCTCATGATTCAATTTGTTTATGTTCTGATTCGTTCATGATCCGATTCTTTCATGATTCGATTTGTTTATGATTCAATTCATTCATGATCCGACTCCCTCATGATTCGATTTGTTTCTGATCTGATTCATTCGTGATCCAATTCTTTCATGAATAGATTTGTTTATGATCTGACTCGCTCATGATTCGATTTGTTTATGTTCTGATTTGTTCATGATCCGATTCTTTCATGATTCGATTTGTTTATGATTCAATTCATTCATGATCCGACTCCCTCATGATTCGATTTGTTTCTGATCTGATTAATTCGTGATCCAATTCTTTCATGAATAGATTTGTTTATGATCTGACTCGCTCATGATTCGATTTGTTTATGTTCTGTATAGTGTAGATGTCGTCATTGTGTGTGATCCGCAGCTCAGGAACTGCACCGGCTAACACGATGCAACCATTCAGTCACGCTGCAGTGTCTGGACATGTGGTAATGAGTGAGAAGGTGTGTATAATGCAGGCGCATAATAATTTGGATGAAGTGAAATTAACTCACCAGGCCGAGCCATGAGGCTCCCAAGGACCCAGACACACCCAACAGAACTCTGCCTTACAGTTCTGGTTACGGCAAACCATGTGGTTACAACCGCCGTCCTTTTCAATGGTCACATGGCACTTGGGACATTCCTGATTTTATATATATATATATACACACACACACACACACACACACACACACACCAGACTGTCAGCTTCACCATAAATGTACGTGGACTATTTATTTCACAGGGACACTAGAGAGCTAGACGATGTCTTTAGTACTATGTAAAGACAGGTATTCTATTCATTTTCTTCCTCATACCTTGGTATTTGCTGCAATCCAGTTAGATGTTTCACTGTCATCATCACACTTCTTAATCCACTTCCTCAACCACTAACAGGAAGAGGACACACAGACATGCACACAGTAAGAACAGCACACACTCTAGCGTTTCCGTTACTGCCCTGTAA
Source organism: Hemibagrus wyckioides (assembly GCF_019097595.1). NCBI lineage: Eukaryota > Metazoa > Chordata > Actinopteri > Siluriformes > Bagridae > Hemibagrus > Hemibagrus wyckioides. Next base: position 23,410,973 of record NC_080719.1, read on the forward strand.
TGATCTCAACGTCAACACACCTTACACTTCACTGGGTCGTGCCAGTTCTCGCCGCAATTGAAGCTGCATAGAAGAAAAAAACAAAAACAGTTAAACTCATCAGAAGACACAGTGTTCTGCTTTCTGTCAGACCAAACCAGAGGATTTTACCAGAACTGTCTCCCGCATTTGCAGCGCACAGGTTTGGCATCTGGATACTGGACCTTAACCACGTGATGGCAGTCAGGAGCCGGACACCATTTTAAAAGTCTATTGCACTGCAGAAAGAGAAAATCAGGATTCAGTCATCAGTCTGAAACTGAATAATGAACTGGGTTCACAGTCGTGCTCACAGTTTCTCTGTTTACCTTCCAAATAAAAAGCAGAGTAGGCTGCAGTCAGACATCCACTCTCACATGCTTTCTTATGCTATCCTGGTTAAAGCCTTCATTAGAAGATAAACACTCCTACACACCATGCACACACACTCCTACAGACCAGTATACTACCACCATGGTTTCTGGGAGGTAGCGAGACACCAGAGAACCCTGATCGAACCCGCAGGAAGCGACAGTGAGCTCAGGACTGAACTGGGGACGACTAATCTGTCACCATGGCAACCTTCAGATAACATGCAGTATGTGAAGCGACTACAAACGTTGGTGTTAACTGCTAAGCTTCAGAGTTAGTGAGGGTTAAGTTGGCTAGCTGTGGGGAAAGGTATTACTACGTTCGTACGAAGTGCATCAACACTTACCTCCACAAAACTATTTGTGATTAGATGTTGGTACTTCAGCTTCACTTTAGAGTCGGTGATCAGCCTCCTGCAAAAAAAACACACACACACACACACACACACACAGAGCGAGAGGTTACCTACTAGTAATGTACGCTGAACTAAGTCGTCTAAATTGCCGAAGCTGAACTTACATTACAGTGTTGTCATCAACCAGAATATCACAGTTGTGAGCAGGACATGAGATAGTCTAAAGGCGAAAAAAACACACACACACACAAATAAATAATGTGCGCCGGTAGTATGACAACATCAGTGTGTAATGATCTAACTGTCTAACTCAGATCTGAGTGATGTACATCTGGGGCTGGATGACTCTAAACAGTGAAATTAATTAATATTAATATAATTAAATGACAGCATATTGAATGCTAGTGTGATGCTGGATGATTCAGATAATGATGCAACATTATTATTAATAGTTGAAACATTTCACGAAGTACGCACACAATTCCTCATCCATTAAACTGACCGTAATCTAGATCATGTATAATGGACTTTTTTTTATAGTTTTCCAAACTATTCACAAGCTCTTGAATGAAACTTGCCTGACCCATCCCCTCTTCTATAATTTTGGTGGTCAGGTAATCCCCCCAGCACTGCATGCAGAATTTGTGTCCACACTCCAGACCTGTGAAATACTGAAGAAAAAAGCCAAACACATGACATCACATTTATGGATCATGATCTGAAAGAAACGGACAGTGAGTTGAAGGGAAGGCGATAATCACACATCACTTTTTCCTCAATACTCTGATAAAGACTAATTCTGTTTAGTATTTGAACATCACATGATTGAAACTTGTCTTTATTTGAATAGTTCCTTGCTCGTCACTGTGCTGTATGTTCTCACAAAACCCACAGCAAAGAGCGTGCTTCTGTTAAAGGGTGTGTTTTTAACATGACGAACAATTCATACTCGAACTATAATTTGACTGTACGAATATTAATGTTCAGCCTAAGCACAATTTTCAGAGTGGTCACGGTTGTTTTCACACTACACGACTATCTGTGTTAGCATTCGGTCTCTGCCGTGTTCACACTGCACCATGGATCAGCGAAAGGAGCTTTCACACTGCACGACTTCACATTAGGAAGAATCGCCGACAACTCTGTCTGGTCCGCAAACTGTGTTTCACAACCGAACACATGCCAGAAATAATAAGGAAATAAAGCAAGATCACACATGAGATCAGAGTTCTCGCACGAGACTGGAAATGGAACCCTGCAGTTCGCCATCCAAGCAGTCAGTGCTTATTTATTCTGATATAACTATATTTAAAACATTTTTTCTGATTTCTGAAACTCTATTAAACTATAATATTATGCTCCAACTGAAGCCATGCTTTCTGATATTGTGGTCTATAACTCCTCCCCGAACTGACTGCTGTCCTGTCTTTCTCATTGGCTGTAGGTCATTGCTGAGGTATGTTTCAGTCAGAACTCCTTTCACCCTACAGGATTTTGAGTCGCCGACAGGTCCAGATATTTAGCATGCCAAATATTTCGGCTATTCTCTCAGATCGCGTCTTTAGTAATTCACAGTGTGCGACTGTCACTCGCGTGCACGAGCTCCGATTTCGGGCATTTGTCGGCGATTTCACAAAACCTATCTGAAAATCGGGGCTAAAATCGAGCAGTGTGAACTCGGAGCATTAGACAGCTTTTAATTGTGTTGTTAAGTGTCTGATCCAGCAGAGGGTGCTATAAAAGTAAGGCATGCCCTCTTGACCCATCAGTAAATTAAGCCTACTAATCTAAGCACATAGATGCTGACTTTAACTCGTGTTTCAGAGTGTGGTCAAGCAAGCTACAATACATAATGAAGCGTACACAGACGTACGGACATGGTGGCTGACCTTAATAAATGGTAGCTGACCTTCTGCGGTCTACTCTGAGGATCTACTGACACTTTTTATTTAATATCTGCACCAATAAAAGCAGAGTAAGAGGAAGAGCACAAGTCTGAGGGTTCTCTGCAGCGAGAAGTCAGAAACTATAAAAGCTGCTGCTCTGAAACGTCGTGTCCGAGCTACGTTACTGACCGAAGTGGGATAGTTCAGGTAGCAGATCTGGCAGTGCATGTCCTGATTAGACGACCGTGTGCTCATCGGCCTCGTCCTTGCCTTCTTACTGGGGTTAATGACATGGCACTCCGAGAATAACTTATCCAGATTCCCATCAAAGTACCTGTGGAGAAAAACAGAGTGATGATAACAATAACTTTCCACTCAGCCGTTTTCAATCAACATAATCACGAGGTTACAAAGTTTCATAGTTAACCCGGGTGTACAAATCAGCTGCAACTAAGCATTATTATTATTATTATTATCATTATTATTATTATTATTATTATCATCATCATTTCATAATTAATTCATCCATAAGCCTTTCCATATTTCCATAAACAAACCCTAGTTAATTAACTGTTTATTAAATTAAACAGCAGGTCACTGACTGCAATACCTTACTGAACTTTATCCCATAAACTGTTACAGCATGTGAATATTATAAGTTGTTTATATTATATTATATTAAAATTATAAGCATTTGTGTCAGCTAAATAAATCACATGAACTAATGTTTTACCGGTTCGGCACACTCTTAGTGATTTAGCTCAATGGGGCAAATCTGCTACTAGAAACACTCGATTGTGTGCGAGTGTGTGTGTGTGTGTGTGTGTAAGTGAGTGAGTGAGTGAGCTCTGAGGTTGACTGTTACACTGCGTTCATATAAGTGTGATTGACAGGTCACTCTTAGAATCATGGCACAAACTAGGTGGTGGCGCTCAGCGGGGTGGGCGTGTTCGTTATGGTGGTGGCGCTCAGCGGGGTGGGCGTGTTCGTTATGGTGGTGGCGCTCAGCGGGGTGGGCGTGTTCGTTATGGTGGTGGCGCTCAGCGGGGTGGGCGTGTTCGTTATGGTGGTGGCGCTCAGCGGGGTGGGCGTGTTCGTTATGGTGGTCGCGCTCAGCGGGGTGGGCGTGTTCGTTATGATGGTCGTGCTCAGTGGGGTGGGCGTGTCAGTCATGGCCCAAATGTAGCCTACAGTACACAATTTTCTACACAGTACTAAAATTGTACCTGCTCACATTAGTGTGAGTGACAGTTAATCATAGGGGCATGGCACAAGCTGGGTAGTTGTGTTCGTTATGGTGGGCATGTCCGTCCTTATCTTGTCCCACTCCTGTTAAAGCCCCCCCCCCCGTCTCCTGTCCTATCCAGAGCTCCCGTTTTACGAGATGCTCGACATCTTAATCATCCCTTTTTTATATTTCATTACAAATGGAACATTCTATAGAAATACACTTTTTTTAAAAACCCAACACACACAGACTTTGTCTCAATCAGAAAGAGAATGAAACAATTTTGCTATAATTCTCCAGAACAGGGAGGAAATGATGACTTGCCTCTCCATGAGCTTCTCTTTATCCCAGTTGAAGTGACTGAGCAGGATTCTGGTGATAGTTGCCGGGTTCTGCAGCAAACAAACACAATAACACACAAATAGCTTTAATAATCAAAGCTCAGCACAGATTAATAGCTCACACTGATTCTGAGAAATAAAGTCCGGGAACAGATAACATGCTCGAATCAGATACGGATAGGAGGCTCTGCACCCTTAGCAACAGCCTGATCAGGAGCCTAGCATTATAAATTATCCAGCTTGTGTATTTTGTGACATTACTTCAATACAAACCAACTAGGTTTATAAATGAAACCAACATCCATCTCAGGTGATCAGGACGTGAGTGAGCGCTGTACTTTGTTCAGCTTTTGCTCAGCTAACCACATTTTGTGTGCTTTCAGCAGTCACACAAATAGCCAAGTGAAGTAAAAAAATAAGGAGCTGCATAACATAACCAGCATGAGTGACGGAGCAGCAAGGAAACGTGACTCAAGGACTTTAACATCAAATACTAAATGTACAGATTAATTAGAGATCTTTGCGTGGTGTATTTTAAGAACATGTGTTCCACAGACAGGAGATTCAAAATTCTGTGTGAAGAGTAACTAAAATAATCTCATGTGAAGAGCAGAAAAGCTTCTCAGACTACACCAGGTTTCAGTTCGGCTATTAGCCAAGAACAAGAATCTGAGGATACAGCAAGAACAGACTCAACAAAGGTCTGTCTGGACTTCTCAAAAATCTCAAGTAGGTAAATAATCCAAAAAAAATTAAAAAATCTGCTGAAATCAAACTATACTAATTGTCGAAAATTTTGAGACACCCCTCCAAATCATTAAATTCAGGTGATGTTTTTCAGGGCTTAGGCTCGGACCCTTAGTTTCAGTGAAAGGAAATCTTAATGCTTTAGCATACCAAGACATTTTGGACAATTTCATGACAGTTTTGGGGATGACCCCTTCCTGTTCCAACATGACTGCACACCAGTGCACAAATCAAGGTCCATAAAGACATGGATGAGTTAGTTTGGTGTGGAGGAACTCGACTGGCCTGCACAGAGTCCTGACCTCAACCCCATAGAACACCTTTGGGATGAATTAGAGTGGAGACTGTGAGCCAGACCAAAACTGGGACATCTACCTTTACATACACATGAATGTAATATGGAGTTGTCCTGCCCTTTGCAGCTATAACAGCTTCAACTCTACTGGGAAGGCTTTCCACAAGGTTTAGGAGTGTGTTTATCAGAATTTTTGACCATTCCTCTAGAAGCACATTTGTGAGGTCAGGCACTGATGTTGGACGAGAAGGTCTGGCTCACAGTCTCCACTCTAATTCATCCCAAAGGTGTTCTATGGGGTTGAGGTCAGGACTCTGTGCAGGCCAGTCAAGTTCCTCCACACCAAACTCACTCATCCATGTCTTTATGGACCTTGCTTTGGTCACTGGTGTGCAGTCATGTTGGAACAGGAAGGGGTCATCCCCAAACTGTTCCCACAAAGATGGGAGCATAAAATTGTCCAAAATGTCTTGGTATGAAGCTGAAGCATTAAGAGTTTGTTTCACTGGAACTAAGGGGCCGAGTCCAAGCCTTAAAAGACAACACCTTGGAGGGGTGTCCCAAAACTTTTGCCAATATAGTGTATACATCATCCTATTGTGGTGCCCACAAGCAAACGCAGGATCGATGTCAGTATCGTTGGTGACTTTGGAGGTGTGCGAGCTGACCACAGTGGGATATCGATGCCGGCCAGACTGACCTGGGAAATGAAGTGGGCGTGGCCAACACACAGGCGTGTTGTGTCTAACGTGAGCTCTTGAGACAAGGCATGATCAGGGTCTGCCCATCATGTATGTGATTAGCAAATTGCTGTGGTTGTATTCATAGGATAAATTCAGGAAGCAAGAGGCTGGCACTCTCAGCTCAGGCTTCATCATTCCATCACCACAAACAGCGCCGATTATTTCACCGTTACAGCATGACCCTGTACTGATGACTGAGTTCACTGGTCTGGGTTTCCAAACAGAAGAAACTGGTGTTAAACTGGTGTCAGGACTGACAGACAGCACAAGTGTACAGCTCAAAAAGTACACAATAGACTGAAAGGAGAATCTTGGATTAAATAAACTATATAAATGTGATGCTCTACTCACAGTCAGGACATGCTAAAGACCCCAAAATATCACAATTAACTAAAAAAGAGCGTTTCTTTCTTTCTTTGTGTCTAATTCGTTCATTTTAAACAGTAAACATTGAGCTTATCTCCGTCAGGGAAACTTTCAGAGGTTCGCTAGCTAGCAGCTAAATCACACAGCTAGCGCTACTGCTACTGCTAATCCATGCTAGAACCAAATCGGGATCAAAAACAAAAAAACAAAAAACCTGAAGCTTTTGAATAATAAAATAAAACAAAACGGAAAAGCTATAACTATATTAAAGCAACATGACAGTAGACGTGACCAAGTCTGAGTGTCGGTGTGTGAAGAGGTGAGTTTCGTTAGCTTAGCATAGCTTACCCTTGTGAGGATAAACTAGCACAGCTAACAGAAACCTGACGTCAACAAACAGTGAAATTATTATTTTCAATTAAAAAAATAAAATAAATAAATCAAGGCCAAATGTCATGCCTTTTCTTTTTTGTTTTTTCCCCCTCCATCAACTCCCAAAGAACTGTTGTTGTTTTCACTGGCGCGTGCCAAGCTAGTAAGCTAACATGCTTGTCGATGTGGAATAACAGTAAAATGTAAACAAAATCTAGAAAAAGTCATAAAGTCTTACACACATAGATATAACGCCAGATATAGAAATAAATGTAGTAAATTAAATAGGAAATAGAAATGTCATTGAAACAAATATATAGTTTTCTATCTCTATATAAATAGCATTTTATTTTGAAAATATATACCCAAGTTTCTGATCCTTTATTATCTCATTTTATCCTTTTATCCAGCTACCACGTGTATAATAAAGTGCTCGACCTACTTATCTATCTATCTATCTATCTATCTATCTATCTATCTAATCATTATAGTTCATTATAATGCATTATATTGTTCAAAAACATTGTCACGCTGAACAAAGTCGGTCTTTATCGCAAATGTATTCACTTTACAGTAATAAGAACAAGTTTTTAAACTATTTCTCATTTCAAAGAAGCCACTTTATTATTTAAAAAGTGTGTGGAAGTTTTTCCTCAGCTCTGGATCTAAACTAAGTCCAAGTCGCTTGTCCTGTACACCTTCAAACACGATCAGTAATAAAAACACAGAGAAACTCTAATCTGATGTCATGAATAAGTCTGAAACTTGCTTATTTCAGCGGACAGTAAACTGAATGTGTGTGTGTGTGTGTGTGAAATGATAAGCACATCATGTGATAAGAAGCTTGAGCCAAGGCGTGCAGCTAACAGGGGCCGTGACACTAAACACAGTATTATTATTATTATTATTACTGGAGCATTAATATAACCAGTATTAGGATTTATGACTAGAACCCAAGCTGAGAGTGTACCTGAATAACCTCGTTCACCTCCCTGATGCACTCCACCATGTGCTGGAGGATCTGCTCGGCGGTTAACACCTCGTAGCGGTAGTCCTCCTCGTCCCGGCCGGCCCCAAGGCCGCCGCCGCTGCCCGTGTCCTCGCTTCCGTCCTGCTCTCCTCCGGCGACCACCGGCTCGACCAGCTCCACTTCGCCGAGGTCCAGCGCATCGTCGTCGGCTTCCTCTTCAGCACTGTCCTCACTGCATTCCTCCTCCTCGTCATCGAACTCATAGTTATAACCCTCGTCCGAGTCCATTACTTGGAGTGTTTTTTATTTTTTTTAAACAAAGTGACTATAAAAACAAACAAACAAACAAAACAAAACAAACAATCTCCACTGATGCTAGCCTCTCGCTGCTACAAGCTAGGAACTGCAGCCGCATTAGCAGAGCTAGCTAACGCTAAAGCCTCCCCACTTCTGCTAGGCGTTATTTTTGGATAAAACCCAAATGCCCCGCTTGTCCCTTACATAAGTGCACTATATCATAGTCCTTAAATGCGATAGCTCGTGCACTTCACTACATTTTCCTCAAGAAGTCATTCAGGACACAGCTCTTTCTGTCACCCGCATTCCACCCGACAGTGTTATGATTGGTTGAGCGTTTTCGGGCTCTTGCCCGATGATTGGCTGAGTTTAAGAACGTCACGATTCGAGCCGTGCCACAAAAACATGATTTGTACTGCGCATGTGCGGAATTGAGTCTACTTTTTGTCTGAATTTATTATTGTTTATAATACTGTTGTTATAATTACAAAAAATTCGCCAAGATTTCTGCTTTTCTTTTAAAGAAATCTTTTGAAAGTATAGAATTTTCCAAAAATAACAAGGCTTTTAAAAAATATTACGGCTCCTTGATTGTTATGACATAGGGCTTTAATTTTATTTATTTATTTATTTATTTATTTATTTATTTATTTATGTTTTGTGCCCCATTGCTGTTGTTGCCTGTTTGTACCCTTATTTGTACCCTTATGTTATTGTTTTTAAGCCCCCTGCTGTTCTGTGTTTGTATTTGTATATTAAAGAAATATATAAGTATATATATATATATATATATATATATATATATATATATATATATATATATATATATATATATATATATATATATATATACTGTTGTTATAATACTACTAATAATATACAGTGTTGTTGGCATGGTATGGATCGAGTATGGTATGGGTCGAGGATCGGTATGGATTGAGTAGTGAGAATGAAAAATTCGTCCAATCGGACTGAATTGTGAATATGACGTACTCAGGAACAGCAGAGAAAAAAATGAATAAAAAGTACACACTTTGTAAAACAGCAATTAAGAATATAACCTTATGTGTATCAAGGTTTAGTAAATGATTTTAGACTGCTGTGGAAAGTCATGCTAATGAAAAATCATCAGACTGATACACAACTCCCTGAAGAAGCTTCTTCTACAGCTTCATCCCTTTCTTCTTTCGGTCACATCATGGCCTCACTGTTTTCCCATGTTCGTGCAACGAGAACTTATCAACTTATCGAAACTCAGACACGCATGCTGACCTAAGAAATGGTCACCAACTTCATTAGGTTTCGCACACTGCAAACTCCAGCGCAAAAGAAACAAAACTTCTTATATGGTCAATTTCCAGGGTCATTGTTGGGCTTAGTTTCGATTGAGAACACACCGAATATATTTAATCAAGTTCTATAAAACATATATCACATAACTGTTCACCAGTATCATGTCATAGCTGCCTTTCCCAGAAAGGTTCTCCTTATCCTTGACCACACCAACCACAGTCTCACCCAAACTGGGCTGCGCTTTTCCATGTCCCTGGGGATTAGGAGCACCAGTCGGCCTTGAGTTTACAATAACATATAATGTTACAAAATATTCCAGAAGATGGAGACAGATAGATTTGTCTTACTCAAACTAAATTGGATGTAAATGGTGTGAAGGATCACAGGGACAAACTGTCTCACATCTATTTTTAACCTTTCTGTCAGTCTTAAGTAGGGTTAATATGATAGGGTGTTTTATGCTTAAATGAGTTGTTGGGAACTGTGATCCAAAAACCAGTATGAAGCTGTCTGTAGCTACAACGACCTCAACACTTCTCTGAAGGCTTTCTAAATGTTTATGGAGTGTTTTTGTGGGAATTTCTGCTCTTTAGTTAGTTCACCCTCTGATGTTGGATGAGAAGGTCTGGCTTACAATTGACGTTCCAGTTTTTCAGATCAGAGCATCAGAATGTGTCTTTTTGGACGTCTCAGGAACAGGAAATCTATTTTAAAATGTCTTAGCATTAACATCAACCTTGACTGAAATATGTCCCAGTTGTTATCCATCTTCCATCACATTCTTCTGGAATCTTCTGAAATCCGGACTGCCAAATAGTGACATGTGACATTCATCAGTCCACAGTTTCCACTGCTCCAGAGTCCAGCGGTGGTGCTTCACACCAGCCCACGCTTGACCACCGAAACCCGTTCCATCCACAGACAGGTCTCGTTCTGTTGTTGCTTTCAGAATCAGTTTTAAACATTGCTGTTGCTCCTCGATGCTTCCATGTCACAATACGCTTACAGTTTTCACAAACTGACTACTAGTCGGTAAGGTGGCTTCCTGTGTCATAGGATGTCATCTTTACCATGAGTCAGTGTGTGAGCTCAATGAGCTCTTCAGAATTGTGTGTGTGTGATTTTATGCACCTAAGAGTGGGCGTGGCTGAAACACCTGAACTCTATACCTCTATGCCATATATGTCATGACACAATGAACAGATCAATAATAAAGAGAACAAGACTGCACAATTATGTCTGAAATCTGTACTGTTTTATTCTTTTACAGGCAAGGTACTTGTGTGTGTGTGTGTGTGTGTGTGTGTGTATGCAGGCAGGTTTTTAATACATTCTCATTCGTGATGAAAAGTAAGGACCGGCAAGTTATCTGGCAACAATAGAAAGAAACATGTTTCTTCAGAAGATCAATGGCTACTGTTACTGATTCTTTTAATAAATCAGTATATATGCACAGATAAAATCCCCTGCATTTATAATATATATATATATATATATACTCCATATATAGCTATAGATCTCAGATAAAGTCATCACTATGGTACAGGATACAGCCATTTTTCTTTATAACGTCCAAGTGGAATATTTATTCAATTCTTTATTTAGTTCGACTGAAAACGAGATGGGATTTACTTGCATAAAATAATCACGTGAAGAAGACAGCTATCCACGATCACTTAGGGAAAAAAAGTACAGCAGTGGACCTGAGGGTGCGAGAGAGTCGAGCAGGGGCTCGTGTTCAAGTTTGGACCCTATTTTGCTAATGGAGAGGGAAGCAGACCTGATCTTTACAGCACAGGATGTACCTGGAGTCGTTTCTAGGCAAAGGTATGGCACAATATGGTAATCAGGGTCACTGCGGAAAAGTAGGAAGGATTTTCAGGCAGCGTTTCTGTGCTCTGGAGATAAAGTCACAAAAAGCATCATCCTTGAATCCTACAATTCAAAAACCCAGTCCATGTAAACACTGACAGCTGTGATTAAAGGCTCTTGTAATGTCTAGATTTAAGCAAAAAATTTAGTGAGATGATTTTCTCTGCCATATTAACGTTCATAGTTAACGTTTATTATTAGGGTTATATTCAGATTTTGCAATAAATCACAACATAAGATGCTGTCTGATGCCAAAAGAAAAAAAAAAAAAACGACTCCAGATTCTGTCAAAGATCTTAAAGGAAAAACAGGAAGGAGAGGGAGAGGGGGTACTTATTTTCAGCTTTCAGACAGTTTAGCCTGTAATTTCAGTAGTAGTGTGCACTCTTTCAGGGGGCTAGGGCTAGGACTAGGGCTACTAGGGCTAATGTCCCACTGCTGTACTTTTCCTACAGACACAAGATGAACTCCTGCTATTAAAAAAAAAGAAAAGAAAAGTCCAACTGAAAACACTTCATTGAGAAAAAATAGAAAAAGGCAAGTCGCACTGTAACGGTTACTAAAATATTCATCATAAAGTTAAACCACCGAGTAACGTAATATAGTCATAGAAATAGCAGTAGAAATTACGCAGATATGAGAGAGAGAGAGAGAGAGAGAGAGAGAGAGAGACAGAGAGAGAGACAGAGAGAGAGAGAGTCCCTAAAAAAACAAGTTACTGCTACGTGTTCTTGAATTGTGACTCTTAAAATAGAAAAACATGACTGTTGATCGGTGTGCATGCCCCATGTCACTGGATTTATACGCCAAAACATATGTGAAAAAAATACCAATAAATAAAATACCAATAAATCCATGTAGGTTTTTTTTTTTTTCATAGGTTCATATCCTACACATATTTGGCAGGTTAATATTGACAAGAAAAAGAGTCCAAAAGTGTTATAAATAAGCATTCATTATTTTCTCATGCACACCAAAACAACCATAAATCAAAAAAAAAAAAAAATTTAAATGGCCCCTTCGTTCCACAGGGCGTGAACTCGAGTGCCGCCTGTCTGTGGCAAGTGCGCAGTAACGTCCTTCAATCGGAAATCTGAAAAGTGGAACTTCGAATCCTTCTGTCATGTCTGTTCTGAAAAGACCTGAGGAAATGTCACTGCATCCGCAAACCTGTACACAACACATCTGTCCATCGCTCCGCCTTCCCGGTGACTCCGCCCACTTCACACACGCATAGTTCAGTGGCGTTAATGGAAATGTAAACATAAGTATGGACTTGATGGGTGGTTTGTGTGAAGCTTCTTTCCCTTACGACTCGATAAATCCTGGTCCCAGCAGCTGAAACGGAAACGGGAGACCGCATTCAGTGTGTAAACGTCAGTGATGGTACAAAATGAGGTTTTCGGGAACCAGTCGGCGCTCTCAGCCTGGGTGCCTGGAACAGGTTGCTACGCATGCATCTTTTTCTTTTTAAAGCGAAGATAAAATTGCCCCATTGGTTAGGAAGGAGCTAAAGAGGGAAAGACTGGAAAGTGAAATATACAGACACCAAAAAAGAGCAGTTTTCCTGAAGTCCCCGTTTCACTACACTATGGAGGATAACGTGTTTTCTTCAGCGTAAGGAGAAGCAGCGGAAGTCCGTAGCACGGTGTGGTTGACGGGTGAGAGGTCGTTCATCTCTCCAGAAGAGGATAAAGGGAAGGACGGCGAGAGAGAAACACCGGACGAAGGTTCAGCAGAGCCGGCGAAGGTTCGAGGAGGTTTAGGGACAAGATTAGGCTCGAGTGTGGCTCTGGCCAGTAGCTGCTGATCACTGTCCAAGTCCTCCATGCGCTGTTCTTCCGTCTGAACCGACGAGCCGCGTCCCGATTCGGACTCGGCGTCGGAATTGTCTGGAGGCAGAGAGTCGCTTCCGTCTAGCTTGAAGAGGGAATCCAGATACTGAGCAAACTCCAGCACTGCCTGACTGGTATTCCCATTGGACAGTGGAGCCACTCGGACTTCCTTTTTACTCTTCTCCTCTTTCTTCACGCCTTCATTTTTTGGATTCTCTCTGCGTTCCTTCTCTATAATGCCAGTCCATGGGGCCACAGGACTCAAGTTCTTGCTGTTTGACCTCCGAAACGCTTCAAAAGTCTCTGATTTAGCGCGAATGAGTGCCTTCTGCTGGCCTGGCTGACCTTCACCGGTCTGTTTGGGTGTAAAGCGTGGGAAATGGCCACCACCGTTAGAAGGCACCACAAGTTCTGGAGAGAGGCTGTGGCTTTCATTAGGGGGTAAAGCGAGTTCTGGTGGTGTGGGGCAGCAGGGCCCGGTTTGGCCTGTAAGTTCTCGCTCGGGTGAGGCCTGAATCAGCTCGGTACGTGAGCTCAACGACGGATTCTCCTCAGGAATCGGGGCGTCAAGGGGGAAAGGGAGAGTCCCAAGACACGGCGAGCCTCTGAAAGCAGCCGAGGAGCGGCGAGAGTCCATGCTGTACACAGAGTCGACGTCCGAAAGGCTTTCCATCACAGCCAGCGGAGCCTTTCGCTCCCGAAGCTCCAGGGCCAAGCGCTCGCGAGCCCCCATCAGCACCACCGGCACGGCTGGAGGAGGACACTCGGAAAAACCATCCAGAGAGATCTCGGAGCGAGCGCAGGAGCTACAGGAGAGGAGGAAGGGGAAAAGAACAGCGGAGGGAGGAAAGGCGATAGATATAGAAAAGCATATAGAAAAGGTTTGAAAATGAAAAGAAAGCCAAGGATACAGTAAAATATCATGAAGACGGACAATGGTATAATGTAAAGATGAGGAAAAAGCAAGGAAGGTATAAGAGGGATAAAGAAAAAAGCAAGGTTGGAATAAAAGACAGTGGAGAAAAAGATATGAATGCATATGGCCAAGAAGGTAGAGGGAGAAAAGAGAGGAAGAGGGAAATGCAGGTTAGGTGAATGCAGCCTATCTTCATCTACGCTGTGCTTCTCTACTGAACCAAAGGGGACGAGGGGGAAACTGGATGCTGCCATACGTGGTTCCTCTGTAGTGCGCATGAGTGAGAGAGGACAAAGCCCGGGGTTAAACGACACTCATCACGTGTTCACGTTAGGCATAACTTTCCTGAGTCAAAATAAACAGAACATCCTGAGAGACTCTAACTTTGTGCACCAAGAACCTACAACTACTGGAATTATGAATAATCATTTCTACTTTATTATAATACTACATAACTAACATCAGACACGGGTGCTCCAGTTACATTGTGTTCATACATGTAGGTAAAAGGTCTGGAAATTGTGACTTTTATATTGTTCATAATATTTTTTATTTTTATTTTCTAGATTAAATCATTTTTCTTATGGTCACATATCTTAAATAAATTAAGTTCCAGAACATTTTTTCCTCCATAATCTGTTTTTTTTTTTTTTACTGATCTTGACCCAGGGTGCCAATAGTTCTAGAGCTGTCTGTATGTAGGTATAAAACTGCTGGCTGCAGTACTCAGTGTCACTGTTGGAAAACCAAAAACCTCCGGTTCCCAGCGGTGCTGTGGTCAGAACTGGACACTGATGAAGGGTACAGCATGATACCAGGACTGTGATAGGCTAGATAGGCTAGACACTCACAAACTGGGTTTTCTGGGGCAAGGGAGCAAGAAGAACAGCCTCGCTGGTGGAAAGAGGTTTTGCGCTCGAATGAGCTGAATTTTTTAACCCTGCACTATATTTTCCACATTAACACCATCCACACAGTGAAGCATGGTGGTGGCAGTACATCAGGATTTCTGACTAATCCTCTGACCATTTTATAACCAAACCATAATCTAGACCTTTGTCCCGGACTTTTATGACCTTGGTCTTCATGATGCTGTGGGTTTAGGGATGTTCTCTAATGAGCTTTCCTGGTATATTTATCGTGAGGTCATGTGACCCTAATTGCTTCAGTAAACATATTCTTTTTCTTTTCATGGCAGCGACAGTGTGATGTGACGGAGTGGTTTACCATATAATCAATTCATCACATTGTTTCATAACGATTTGTGTAAAAGCCTGTAGGTGTACTAGCCGAGCTCACCGGACACTGCTGTTTCTGCGGTGTTGGGTTTGTGGTGTGGGCTCATGGGAGTTGGAGGCTCCGTGGAAGTAGGTCTCGGCATTCAGGTCCACTTCTGTTGGGCTAACCATGATTTTAGCAGCAGACAGAAGAGCCGTCTTGCCCTTATTGTAGTTTTCCAGAACCTAAAAATAAAAGGGAGAAAAGGTGGAAGGGAAAGGAAGAATGCATAAGGAATAGACCTAAAAGGAGATTTCGGAAAGACGAGAGCATTGATGAATAAGATCCTCAGGAAACATAAATAGTTTATAAACACACTGTGTACTGTGTACTTTACACACACACTACCGCAACCAGAATATGTCACGCTGAGATGTATGTTCTGCCCTGTAACTACCCTCAGAACGCTGTAGAATACCATACCATTTAAGGCTAAGTTTAAATATCACACAATATTGAGTTTATAAAAGTTTTTAACCTGGACGTTATTACTCACAACACTTCACTGCAAGCGTAGAAGCTGAGAGTGCGCTAAATAAACACACACACACACAGGGATTATTTATTAATTCGATGATCAATACTTAAAACTGAAATAAAATACAAAATATAATCTCTGTTTAGTATGTTGTGGCTTTTTTAAGTTGAGAGCATTGAGGAACTTGTCAGTAAGGTTGTGCAGGACCTGGTTCATTTTTTCAGTCAGTATTTTCTATCCCTGTTTTTTTTATTCCCGGTTTAAAGGTGATGGTGTAGATGCTGTTAAAACCCTGTGTCAGATGTTAAAATGTTGAATTTTTATAATCGGAAGGAAGAAACCTTGAGATATTTGAACTTGTGTCAAAATCATTTGCATTCGAGTTTCATATATTTCCTGTTTGTTCATATGGCTAATTAAATAAATGTCTCTTATCTTACATGTGAAAATAAACGGACTGAACCTTCCTGGATAATATTAGTGTTAATGAGGGACTAAAAATACTGTAAGTAACAAATACTGAATAATGTACACAGTGTGAGATTTTAATGAGAAACACCATCATGTTACCGTTACTAGAGTTATCATGTATTGACCATGAGATCACACACACACACACACAGGTCATGTCCAAATGGAAACACACCCACTGCAGTCACACAGTCAGTAGGGATGAAATGCTGTTGGTTTTTTATTAGTGGCATTACAAAATGTTATAGAAATGAAAATAATTCACAGATACACTGAATGGGTACACAAAAATGAAATGTGGTTAAAAGGTTAACAAAATAAAACAGAACATGGTCATACAATATAATACATTTATACTGCACAAAAATAAAACAGCACTAACATGAGTTATATGGAAAATGTGAGAGTTAATAACATTAATGTGAGGAAAATGTGAGAGTTAATAACACTAATGTGAGGAGAATGAGAATTAATAACACTAATGTGAGGAGAATGAGAATTAATAACACTAATGTGAGGAGAATGTGAGAGTTAATAACATTAATGTAAGGAAAATGTGAGAGTTAATAACACTAATGTGAGGAGAATGAGAGTTAATAACACTAATATGAAAAAAAAGACTTACACTGTGTAACCATGGCAACAACCATAATTAGCTATACTGATGAACAAAATGAAGGCAAAACATTATTTTAACACTATGGAGTGCTATAACAGTGGAAGTGTTATAACGCCTCTGTGAAGCGTCCTAATGTTAAAAAATAATAACTAACAGTAACACTAATACTGATCAGAACAGTCTGGATAATACAGCAGTCATGTGACCCCGAGGTGTAACACACACACACACACACACACACACACTGGACTGCACGGTCCACATCTTCTACACATTCAGGGCTTGTGCAGACCACACTGAATGTGCATGTAGGAAAAAAAAACAGCCAAGGTTTCAAGTGTGTGTGTGTGTGTGTGTGTGGTTCTTATAGATTACTAAACTAACATACTGTGTAATATATGATTCAGCTTTTCACTGCAGGTGCTGAAGCTGGAGCACAGCAGCATAAGCAGTAGCACGCACACACACACACACACACACACACACGAACTCACAAACATGCCCAGAAACACACACTCACAAATGCACCTCCACACACACACACACACACACACTCACAAACTCACTCACAAACATGCCCAGAAACACAAACACACAAACGCACCTCCACACACACACTCACAAACACACACACACACTCACAAACACACACACATACTCACAAACATGCCCAGAAACACACACTCACAAATGCACCTCCACACACACACACTCACAAACTCACTCACAAACATGCCCAGAAACACACACACACAAACGCACCTCCACACACACACTCACAAACTCACACACTCACAAACATGCCCAGAAACACACACTCACAAACGCACTTACACACTCACAAACTCACTCACACACCAGTGTAAACTTTCTCTCTCTCTCTCACTCTCTCTCTCTCTCTCTCTCTCTCTCTCTGTGTGTGTTTAAAGTGCACAGCAGCTAGAAAGTAAATGTAACACTTCAAAGAGGAGTAAGAGTTTAAATTAAAAACAAAACAGATGACAAACATGAGGGAAAGAAATGCAGCGACTCCATGGCGACGCACGAAATCCCTGACGTTTGGAGCTTTCAGACGAACGATACACAGAAGGACTGTATGACGAGAAGGAGAGAAGAAAGGCTTGAAGCAACCACCGGATCTGTGATGCTCACCTAAACCACATCAGAACCTTAAAGCAAAAGGAGCTAACAAAGCAGCTAATGATGAGCAACACAGGTGAAGGATTTGGGAGCTACAGCATGTGCTACACTACGACACGTGTCTGCTATCATGTTTCTCACTACTGATAGACTGCATTCACTCAGGAGTGCTGAAATACTCAGGTGCCTGAATTGAGGCACTCACTGTTCCACACACACACACACACACACACACACACAAGTGAACATCACTGATCACTACAGTATCACCCGTCAGGGGGTTTGGCTCATTTCACAGCAATTCAGTCAGCTTTCGAAAGTTGGGCAAGTGTCTAGACGAAAACAGCCAAAACAGCAGGTCTCGCATGGTGTTCCCCAGTATACAGTGGTTAGAACCTTCTAAAAGTGTTCTGAGGAAGAACAACCAGTGACCTAGCGACAGGGTCAACTCACTAGTCCATCTGATCCGATCCCACAGATGTAGCACAAAGTGTTTAAAAATTTAATGATATAAAGGACTAAGATCACACAGAGCATCACAGCTTGAAGCCTATGGAGCTGCATAGCCTTAGAGTGACCAGCTGACTCCTGTACACCACCCAAAGCTCCAACAATGGATATGTGGACCATGGAGCAGTGGAAGAAAGAGGTCTGGTCTGATGAATCATGTTGTGGAGGCCAGGTGTGTGTGTGTCGGAGACTTGGAGAACCAGGATGAAGAAGCCTAGCCGGTGAAGTCAGTGTAATGATCTGGACAATGTTCTGCTGGGAGTTCTGGAACTTCATGTGCATGTTATGTTGACATGCATCAACACTGCTGCACACCAAGTTCACCTCTTCATGGCTTCCTTTCAGCAGGATGATGCTCCCAACACACTGCTTTACGAACATGACAAACAGGTCAAGGTGTTGACTGGGCCTCCAACTTCCTGAGATCTCAATCTGAGAGCATCTTCGGGATGTGTTACGAGTCCAATCTGTCCAAACTCTCCCAAACTGGACAGCTGAGGTCTGAAAAAGAGAGCATGTGATGCTTTTTTCTAATCTCCACATTTTCTATGACAGTCTCAGACTGCCAGAAGAAGAACCTGATGAGGTCTTCTGTAGGATTTGAGGTCTGCTGAAGCTCATTTACCTCAAGGTTTGATATCGTGTGCATGCTGAGATGCTTTTCTGCTCAGCACGGTTGTACAGAGTGATGATTTGAGTTACTGCTAATCTTCTCATCCTCAAGGTGTTTCAGTCTCACTGGATGTTTTTTGTTTTTCGACACCATTTTGTGTAAACTCCAGAGACTGTTGTGTGTAAAAATACAAGGTTGCAGCCCATCTGACATCAACCGCCATGAAGTGTACAGGAAACAAGGTCTGTACAACAGGAAGTGAAGTAACAATACGTCATTACTGTTGTTGTTGTTGTGTTACTTTGTGTCTCTCCCTGTCTCCAGCCAGAAACCAAACGCTTCTGTGAGAACACACACCACAGCCAAGTGCTGGACTACTGCAGTGGAGTCTTCCTGGTTGCTATGACAACTGGCTATGTCCCAAATCGAGACCTACTCATCAGTATGCGTTTAGTACGTCCACTAGCAGATACGTTACAATACAGCACATGCTCACTGGGTTGTTGTCATGGCAACTTGGAACTAACTTTCTCACGGCAGCTAGTCATTTAACGCTAACCTGACCGAGCGGTTCAGCAACCATAGAAACTCCTTCGTCTCTGGAGTTACGAGGTCAGAAGCTAAAAAAAGTGAGTATACACCAATCAGCCATAACATTATGACCACCTGCCTAATATTGTTGGTCCCCCTTTTGCTGCTAAAACAGCGCTGACCCACTGATGTATGGATACCATTAGATCCCTGAAGGTGTGCTGTGGGATCTGACACCAAGATGTTAGCAGCAGATCCTTTAAGTCCTGTAAGTTGTGAGGTGTGGCCTCCATGGAATACTTAAAGGACTTAAAGGATACTTTGGATAGATACTGACCACTGCAGACCGGGAACACCCCACAAGAGCTGCAGTTTTGGAGATGCTCTGATCCAGTGGTCTAGCCATCACAATTTGGCCCTTCGTCAAACTCAAAGCTCAAATCCTTACACTTGTCCATTTTTCCTGCTTCTAACATCAACTTTGAGGACAAAATGTTCACTTGCTGCCTAATATATCCCACCCACTAACAGGTGCCATGATGAGGAGATCAGCAGTCTTATTCACTTCACCAGTCATAATGTTATGGCTGATTGGTGTATGTCAGAATTTAAAAAAAAAAAAATTATATCTGCGAATCGTCCGAAAAAAGTTTAGAAAATTTCATTATTGAACAAAGAAAATGTACAAAAATACCCACAAATAAAAAAAAGCTTTTTAATTCTAGATATTTAATAAAAATCTAATATAATTTGCTTTTTAAAATTACCAAAATAATGTGTTTTTTTTGCTTTTCATATTAGAAATTTAGTAAATATTGAGACTAATCTAGAGATTAATTTATAGTAAAGCTCTCAAGTGATTCAGAGGTGATTTAAATCATATTATTAAAAGTAGTAAAAATATTTATTATATTATTAAAGTGTGGAGACAAACATATGCGTGAAAATATTAAACCAGGATCATTCCTTCGTGGAAAAAATATCTGAGCCTGTAATGTTCGCTCCACTGGCGAGATCACACATCCGCCATTCAGTAAAATTTATAACACTATATGATTTATAAAGATGTTTGTGATGCAGACTTCAAATCGCTCCAAACTAAAGAAGCAAAGACACTTGACATCAGCGTGTGTAAAGAGTTTTTCTCCTTCACCCTTTTTAGATCAGATCAATTCAGATCGCTGATTAATTCTGCTGAAGCTGAAGGAGAGACTGATGAGGGTGGAGATGTAGGAGGTGTTGATGTTGCATCTGAAGGATTAACACTGACACTGAACAGTGGAGTACGTTCCTTCTCCTCCTCCTCCTCCTCCTCCTCCTGTTCTAAAGCGGTGTGTGTCACTAGCAGGGACTCGGCTGAGGGGACAGGAGTGAAATCGAAGTCATGAGAGAGTAGAGGAGTGAGGGGGGAATCTGGAGGAGTTTGAGTGACAAAAATCAACGCCGGTGCACAAGACTCCTCGTCCTTAGCAGCAATCTGCTCTGAAAGATAAAATGGGTTTTCCAGCACCTGGAAAAAAATACCAAAATATGTTACTTGCTATCTTATTCACACACACACACACACACACAGAAGACCCACAATAAAAGCTCAGGAAGAAGTCCACACCACTGAGTGAGAGAGAGAGAGAGAGAGAGAGAGAGAGAGAGAGAGAGAGAGAAAGAGTGTGAGAGAGAGAGAGAGAGAGAGAGAGAGAGAGAAATGTTTTCAAATGCAGGAAAACGAAAGGCTGCACAAAAACTCGACACAATAATCCACAACACAGTGTGAAAGGTCCATCTGAAGTGGGACAATGTGATGTACAGTTGTTTTGATGTGATGTCATGTGTTTCAGCTTTTCTCTACAACACAATAACTCGATAAATTCCTTCAACACATCAAACTCAGCACGAGAAGACAACAGCAGGCAGGAAAACATGTCTGCAAGCAAAGTGAGGTGTGTCATGCCTCCTTTCATCAGACTAATACTCAGAGAGGCCACACCTCCTTTCCTTTGACTGACACACTCTGAGGCCACGTCTCCTTTCGTTAGACTGACACACTTAGAGGCCACACCTCCTTTACTTAGACTGATACACAGAGGCCACACCTCCTTTCCTTAGACAGACACACTGAAAGACCACACCTCCTTTCCTTAGACTGACACACAGAGAGGCCACACCTCCGTTCCTTAGACTGATACACAGAGGCCACACCTCCTTTCCTTAGACTGATACACCGAAAGACCACGCCTCCTTTCCTTAGACTGACACACAGAGAGGCCACACCTCCTCTACTTAGACTGATACACAGAGGCCACACCTCCTTTCCTTAGATAGGAGGTGACAGAGCTGCAGTTACACTGAAAGACCACACCTCCTTTCCTTAGACTGACACACAGAGAGGCCACATCTCCTTTCCTTAGACTGACACACTGAAAGACCACACCTCCTTTCCTTAGACTGACACACAGAGAGGCCACACCCCCTTCTCTTAGACTGACACACAGAGAGGCCACACCTCCTTTCCTTAGACTGATACACAGAGGCCACATCTCCTTTCCTTAGACTGACACACTGAAAGACCACACCTCCTTCTCTTAGACTGACACACAGAGAGGCCACACCTCCTTTCCTTAGACTGATACACAGAGTGGCCACGCCTCTTTCCTTAGACTGACAACGCAGGAGACCATGTCTCCTTTCCTTATTTGTATCACACTTTTAACAATGTCCTTTCTACATTTGTATATAGTTAAGTGGAGTTTTCAAGTGACTTATAAATCAAATTTCTGAAGTGGCCATGCCTCCTTTCCTTGAACTGGTATTCACAATGGCCACGCCTCCTTCACTGACAATAACAGGCACACGGCCACGCCTCCTTTTTTTGAATGGAAACACATCCAGAGGCCACACAGACCTCCCAGGTATAGTTTAAGAATGTCTGTTCTGAATGTGTACAGAGGAACGTAAACTTCTGACCAGGAAACTGGTCACTGTGTTCACAATCTACTGTAACTGCAGCTCTGTCTCACGACTCCTGACTCACAACAGCTTCACAACGTACAGATGGAAACATACAGAAAGTGTAACACACACCCCTCACCCTCACACACACAGACCCCTCACCTACACACACACACACACACACACACACCCCCACACCCCTCACCACAGCTCTGCAACACCCAGTCAGCTCTATTCCCATTCTGCAGAAAGTCAAAGCCGTTCCACATGTAATGATCTTTGGAGTCAAGCTCAATAAATATTCAATTTTGGTGCATTATAAATTCATAAATTCTGGATTCTGACTGGTCAGAAGGTGAGCATTGATTCTGTACTGTTCCAGCTGTTACATGAACAACAACAGGTTTATATTAATGTGCTCATTCTAATGCTTTACTGTTTCCATAGTAACAGCCCAGACACAGGGACTTGTACGGCGGATGCTCCACATAATCTCAGACTGATAATAAAACATGTGGATTAATAAAGTAAAACCTATAATTGTTAATTGCTGTTATATGATACAACAGTGTAACTGGAAATGATGAGAGTGTGTGTGTGTGTGTAGCAGCTTTGAGTGTTTCAGTTTATTCAGAGACACCAAAGAAGACCCAGAACAGCAAGCAGCAGCAGCAGTGTGACACACACACACACACACACACACAGACACAGACACACACACGCACCTTATTAAGGCCATCCAACACCACGTGTGGCATGTGTTCGTTCAGCATGGCCGGTGAGATGATAACCTCATCAAAGGCTTTGTTGTCACCCCAAAGAGCTGAGTAGGTGGGATCCTCCTGACCACAGCTAGAGAGAGAGAGAGAGAGAGAGAGAGAGAGAGAGAGAGAATATTGATTCCCTCCATCCATTAGAGTCAGAGTGTGTGCTATCAGGAGCTTGTTTCATTTCATTAGGTCTATAAATAATTTGACTCATTTGATATTTATTACTAAAGAATTCATTATTTAACACCATGAATTTTTTTTTTGTTAAGCTGTGCGAGAAATGGACTACGGAATAAAAGAAAGAAAGACAGACAGACAGACAGACAGACAGAGTGTGTGTGCTGGTAGATTGACAGAGAGATGGATGGAGAGAGTGTCTGTTACAGTGACAGAGTGAGAGAAGAGGAGAATCCTACAATAATAATAATAATAATAATAATAATAATAATAATAATAATAATAACAACAAGTGTTGAATTCCCAGCACTGCTTTGTGTGCAGTGGATAATGAGAGCACAGCTTCACACCTCAGAGAGTGAGGGAGTAATCCTCATGAGCCAGGCAGCGGTGAGGTGAGGAAGGGGAACTGCACTCACCAGGTCTCAGGTGGGTGGTTGTGGACGACGTGGATGATTCGTCCAGGCAGGTAGAGCGGCGTGGAGGCAGACAGGGCAATGCTCAGGTCACTGGGATGGAGACACAGCCGGGAGGTGGATGGAGTCATGCCCTGAGACGGAGGATCATCCTCTAAAGGCAGCTCTGTCTTAGGGATACACTTAGTGCCTCCTATAATGATCCTCCACTGAAAGAGAGAGTAAATGAGTGAGTGAGCAAGTGTGTGTGTGTGTGTGTGTGTGTGTGTGTGT